>NC_025997.2:132994650-133169650 GCF_000442705.2 Elaeis guineensis | reverse complement strand
GCCCAAACATCCAAACAGACCCTTAAAGCCCGTTTGATGATTGGGCTAGAAATCCTATAGGATTTGTGGATTGGGCAAATACAATCAGCAAGATTATTACCGGCTGGGCTAGCCCTGTATTCACAAATACCCAAGAATAACTTTGGAGTAGGTTAGTTCGAATCCCATTTCATGGGGTTCGGATTGGCTATGGGATTCGAGCTGGTCCACTCCAAAGCTATTCCTGAATATTTGAGAATATAAGCCCAACCTGGATTGTAATCCTATAATTTTGCTGGTTGTATTAGCCTAGTCTATGAATCCTATAGAATTTTCAACCCAATCATCCAAACAGGCCCTAAAGGGTTTAATAGCTTTGTTGTAGTTGGATTGATCTTATATAACGATAGCTTGATTGGCCCGTACTGTTCATACCAACTTTCCATATAGATCCTAACATGTGTCAACTTTATGATTAAAAAATCCACGATGAGGGCACTTTGTGGTTCCACTTCCTTAGTCTCTCCCTAGATATATACCTCCATTGTAGCTTCCACAATGGTCTCCGCATACAATATATAGTGATTGTTGGAAGAAACATTGTCTGATTAGTTGATATAAGTAGGTATCATTTAATGGAATAATTGTTAACTTATGGAGTCCCCTTGTATAAGTAGGGAAATTCATCCTACGTGAGTGAAGAGGCTTGCACTTTTTCATATGGCATAATCTACCCATATTTGCTTAAGTGGGAGCATGTGCATGTGCATGACCTGATTCGGGGGCTTGTGCAGGACCAAGTTTTTGTGGAAATTCCAAAGTCAATGCAGTATCCTAAATACAAATTTCCTAGTACTAAGATGCTGACATAAGTTTAGCAACACGAAAATCTAACCTCTGCTTTCTCTATGCATTAAAATCTGCAGTAGGGGATTGATACATTTCTGGCTCTGTGAAATATCTTGGTCAATGTTTGATATCCTTATAATGCATCATCCTCAATACATCCCATGTCTCCAACGAAATTTTAAGGAACATAACAACAGGGGCTGATTTGTGGCTCCATCCTAATCCACAACCATGTCATTCATTCCATTGCTTTATATTCCTAGTCTTCTATTTTGGAAACTTTTCCTTTAGCTCCTAGTGAAAGATATGTAAGTTACCCTCTTTTCCTTTTGCCCTTAAAAGAAATACTTGGTATCCATTGCCGACCAAATAGTTTTGAATCTTTTGATCAATGTTTGCAATCTCGAATCATACCATCCGCTATAGGCTAATCATATTGTACCAATTGGATAACAAAACCCAGTATCAAGTTTTTAAATCTCGTGGGACAGGGGTGTTCTGGTTTCTCCATGGAATGGGATGCCCCACTGTTCCACTCTGTCTCGACGTCGATCCTGAGCATGCATCCCGGTAGATATCTTCTATCTATCACCCCTTTTTCTTTCTTTTCTTTTTCTTTCCTTTCTTTTTTCTTTCTTTTTTTTCTTTGCTTCTTTCTTTCCCTTCTCTTTTCTTATCCCTTCCTTTATTTCCTTTTTCTTCTTCTTCTCTTTCCTTCTTCTTTCCTTTCACTTTTTTCTTTTCTTCTTCTTTTATTCCTTTCATTTCTCTTTCTTCTTCTGTCTCAGCATGGATGTGTTTTGGAGTCCTAATCCCGGTCCCGGTTCCATTTTCTCATAGAAATGGGATAGGATGACCAGGACGCCCCTATCCCACCGGAACTTAAAACCTTGCCCGATATGCTCCCCATATCGAGTGTCAGTATTGAGATATGTATTATACTGACCGTTGGTACAAGGTGTACTAGTTCGGTACCAGCACGGGAGACAATACCGAGATTGTAAACCTTGGTTTTGAATCTTTTGATCATTCAGCTTTCCTGTTATGGTTTCATACTAACAACTATATAGCTGATTTCAAATGCATGCTTATAACAAAGGGATAAAACTTAGGTCGTGATGAACTCAGCATAATTGCAGAATCTCATGTTATGGCCGACAACAATGAGAGAGCGTGGAATCCATGTGCACAAGTAACCTAACTACTTGGAGCATACACAATTATTCCCTACTGTCCTAGGGACCACATTAACATATTGTCTCCTTGCATCCTTCCCATATTTAAACCATCTGTATGAGAGAGAACTTCATATGAAGAGATCTATGACAAGTGGGGGAAAAAAGATTTGGCTGGCCCCAACATTTTGTTGAAGAAAATTACCTAAGAAAGTGATGAGGTTAGAGAAATATTTATTGATTTGCTTTAAGATTGAGGATTTGAGGTCCTTTCATTTTTTGATGAAAGGTCTTGCAGGTCTCTACTGATCATGTCTCTGCTCCCCACCAACAAATCTGCAGCAATAAGGAAAACATAGAGGTCTCTCATCAGTCCTACAAGAAAAACTTAATAAATATGCTATTTTAGAGTAAGAAGTGAGTGAAAGGAGAGAAAAAGAGGAAGAAGAAGTGAGGGATGAGAGTTTTTTCTTTTTTTGGGGTGAAGGTGTTTTGCCAAAATGGCTAACCAGTACCTGTGCCTGCCATTGACACTTTTCCTATGAACCTTTCTTTTACGGACACATTTTATAGTCTTATTCTTTTGGAGTAGGTTGAACTCATCTCTTACATCCCATTTTACAACAATGCATCTTTAGACAGCCTATTTAGATCAACAATGTGGATCTAATTGGATTGGTCAGCAAATATATTCTTTGGTATGTTTCCTGTTCTTGTATCAAAGTAGCCTTGGACTCCCTTTTACAGAAGGTAGCTTTTAAAATTTAGAATGAATCCGGGAAATTTTTAAAAACACATGCAGAATCCACTTCTATTTTTTTAATTAGTTTTGCTGACAATATTAATCATTTTTTACAGGATAGTTAAGACACTTTGTTAAATGTATATCCACAAATGTAGTGTTCTAGTACTTTGCCATAATCTTTGTATTTGTTAAAATCCTGACTAGTTTATGCATTACACCTGAGTGATCCAAAAAGATTAACTGTGTTGTCTACTGCTTCTTCCATAATAATTTTCCTTAAATCCTGATTATGTAAAAAAAACTTAGAATCTGATGTTGCCCTTTTTGATGGTGTATTATGACTACATTGGCATAGCAAAATCAATTTATATTTACTAGTGAAGGATTCTGAATGCACGCATATGAAATTGGAAACTGCATATTATAGGAAACTTATACTTCTATTATTATTTGCAGAAACCTGGAGGTATCGTTGCACTCCTTGATGAAGCATGGTATGGCAATGTTTTTATTTGCTTTTTTTGAAGACCCAACATATTCTTTTAAATGAAGTGAATTCAATATACTTAGTAATATTCTGATAGAAGCTGTCAAATGTGCACCAAATCTTTTTTTGAATTTTTGGCTGGTGAATCTGTTCGCTGCCTTTTTTGTACTATTAATCATCTTTTTCTCCTCATTTCACCAGTATGTTTCCAAAGTCAACACATGAAACCTTTTCTCAAAAGCTTTATCAAACATTCAGTAAACACAAGCGCTTCATCAAGCCAAAACTCTCTCGTACAGATTTCACAATATGCCATTATGCTGGCGAGGTAAGTTTTGATGAATTTGCTCATATTTTTTATAACAGGAATTATTATTTTTCTAAAAGCATTCCTTCCTTTCTTTTATCAGGTTTTATATCAATCTGACCAGTTTCTAGACAAAAATAAAGATTATGTGGTGGCAGAACACCAAGACTTGTTGAGTGCTTCAAAATGCCCTTTTGTGTCTGGCCTTTTTCCTCCTCTGCCTGAGGAGACAAACAAATCTTCTAAGTTTTCCTCCATTGGTTCTCGTTTTAAGGTGTATAATCTTTCTACTTTAATCAGCTAAAGATCAACAGAAACATGCCTCCTTCATATATGGAAGAGTTAAAGTTTTTATACCTTTCATTTATCAGACTTTTCCAGGTTTTCTTTGCAATAACATATGCACCTCACTCTATTGTGGTCTACTTCCTGCAGCAACAACTACAGGCCCTGATGGACACATTGAATTCGACAGAGCCTCATTACATTAGATGTGTGAAGCCAAACAATCTTCTAAAACCTGCCATATTTGAGAATGTCAATGTCATGCAGCAATTGCGGTGTGGTGTGAGTACAATTCAAACTTAGATGATCTTCTATTGTTGCAATTATACTGTTCTAAATTTTACAACTATTGGTGGCGTTAGGGTGTTCTTGAGGCTATCAGAATCAGCTGTGCTGGATATCCTACCCGTCGCACATTTTATGAATTTCTACACCGTTTTGGTGTTCTTGCTCCAGAAGTTTTGGAGGGAAAGTATGTTCGACCTTTAGTTAATGGTTTTATACTTGTTATGTTTTTGCTTTTGACCCAGTGATGTCAGGTTTCTTCTTGAACTCTTTAATTATGGTTGCGTCATTTGTAATTTTGTGTTTCTCATTCTAATATGTTGCAATTGAACAGCTATGATGAAAAGGTGGCATGCAAAAAAATTCTGGAAAAGAAAGGCCTAACAGGTTTTCAGGTAGCTTCTGGACCATCTTTGTTGCTATAACATTATGCATAGCCATACTTAACTGGAATAAGTGCGTACAATAATTACGTGATTTGTTCTTTCACGAATGTTTCTGAGGCATGAGGCATCTAGCTAGCGTCTTTAAATTTTCCTTTCATTCTGAAGTTATCAAAATTATCTAAGCATTAATTCATATCATAGACCAGTATTGGCGAGAACTTCATATAGTGCTGATGGTATATATCATATCGCCTCCTGGTTTTCCAGATAGGAAAGACAAAGGTTTTCCTGAGAGCTGGTCAGATGGCTGAGTTAGATGCTCGAAGAGCTGAAGTACTTAGCAATGCTGCCAAAGCTATCCAACGCCAAATACGAACACATATTATGCGGAAACAGTTTGTTGCATTGCGGAAGGCTACCATTGATGTTCAGGCACTATGGAGAGGTGTATTTAGCTCATGTTGATGTTAGTCCGTTGGGTTTCTTTTGTTGATTACTGACCTCAGTATGGCATGTTTGTAGGACGATTGGCTTGTAAGCTGTATGAGTGCATGAGAAGAGAGGCTGCTGCAATTAAAGTTCAGAAACATTTGCGCACATACCAGGCTAAGAAGGCTTATACGCATTTGAAAATGTCAGTTCTTGTCCTGCAAACTGCTTTTAGGGCCATGGCTGCTCGGAACGATTTCAGATTTAGGAAGCAAACAAAGGCGGCGACTGCCATTCAGGTTATTATGAAGTTTTTATGTTACATTTGTTCAAAAATATCATTTATGTACTTTGTTATTTATGCGTATTGCTGTCCTCTTGATCCACTCTGTAGGCTTATTGGCGCTGTCATAGAGCTCACTCTTATCATAAAATGCTAAAGAGGGCATCCATTGTCACCCAGTGCAGATGGAGGGGAAGAGTTGCAAGGAGAGAGCTCCGCAAACTCAAAATGGTTGGTTATCTGATCAGGTTTTTCTATTTATGCAAGATAATGAACACAAGCTTCTGATGAAAAAGCAAGCTTTTTCATTCTTTTCCTGTGATACATGTGGCATTGTAAGTAGGCTTGCAGGCATTTCCACTAAACAGTAGCAAAAGTGTATGGAAATTGATCCCTGATGAGCTGATGAAGCTTGGAAGTAACTGACATGCCACCTCCCACCTCGGGTACATGCATGCAAAAGTGCTTGTCAAAATCTTTCCTTGCTTTGCTAGAAAGTCGGCTTACCTTTCGCTCAGACATGTTGGAATTCTTTGGAGGATCCTTTATTTAGAGGATGGAAAGCAAGGAGAAAGAAGTACCAGTTAAGAAAAAAGTAGAATCAAACTGAAGACGATGATCAAAAGGAAAAGTCATTGTCTATTAATATCACATTACCAGATTTACTAAAACCAGAGCTTCATAATGTAAAGATTACTAAAACTCTCTGCGCCAGTCCCTGTGGCTCTAGAACTTCCTTAACCAAATGATATATAGTAGTTCAACATGACCTTGCATATGTGATGGCATGTGCACTAAGATAACAGCTTACTTTGCTCCACATAATGCTCATTCCTGAAACTCCTCAATTGATTTCAACCATGTGATTGACATGTCATTCCTAAATTTAGATGTCACCTTTGTAAGTCGTGTATTGTAATGGTAACCTATGCTACCCCAGTACCCTATTAAATAGAAAAGTAATTAACATTAACAGAGAGGGAATAGCATGGATTTTTAATTAGGGAACTGAAAGTTTCACATTAATATGTTGTTGTGAAAAGTGATGATTAGATCACATAATTCTGTTTCTTCTGCCCCATTTGCCGGTATATTTTGGATAACGAAACTACGTTATCTGAATTGTAACTAGATTCAGAGAATGCCACATGTTCAGTAGTTAGAAGCATATTATCACGTTGAGGTTCTCTGTCTTTATTTATTTATTTTTTCAGGCTGCACGAGAAACAGGTGCACTCAAAGAAGCAAAGGATAAGCTTGAAAAAAAGGTGGAAGAACTTACATGGCGTTTACAGTTGGAGAAGCGAAAGAGGGTACTACTTAGACATTTTCTTCACTATTTTTCCAGTGGGTCATCGCTGGAGTTCTGGAGTTCATATTTTATCTCTTATAGGGTGATACACGTTAATAATAGCTGTCACATGTATCACTTTTTTCTTTTGCCACTGACATGGATAGTTTAGTTGCCTGTTCACATATATGTAAGTTTTTAATTAGCTGACAGTGCATAGTAAATATATCTTACTGGATCTTCGCATAGACTGATGTTTTAATGATCTGTGAATGGATGCAGATGGACTTGGAGGAAGAGATAACAAAATTACAGAGCTCTCTCCAAGCAACACAGAATAAAGTGGATGAGACAAATGCAATGCTTGTCAAGGAACGAGAGGCTGCTAGAAAGGCTATTGAAGAGGCACCTCCTGTTATCAAGGAGACCACTGTTCTTGTTCAAGACACTGAAAAAATTGATTCCTTGACAGCAGAGGTGGAACACTTGAAGGTACCTTCCTGTGATAATATAATATGCATTACTAATATGATATGGTGTGGTGTATATGCATTACCAATATAATATGCATTACTAATATGATATGTTTTGGTGTGGTGTTCCTAAATTTAAGAACATTTATGATGACTAAATTTGTTCACATGCATGAGAGAAAATAGAATTTAATTAGTTCCTAAATATAAGAGCACTTAAGATGACTAAATTTGTTCACATGCATAAGAGAAAATAGAATTTAATAATGCTTGCATTCATTGTGTCAAATTATAGTAGGGTGCAACTTGTGCAGGTTGGATTGAGTTGAGGGCTAAGCCTAACTTATCACAACCTGTATCTGATGTGGCACCAAGAAAAATCAAGATAGCAAATAGGAAAGGAAAATAAAATGAAAGGAAAATAAAGAAATCAAGGGGAAGAAAAAACAGCCAAAGGAAAACGAAGAAGTTAAGAGAAAAAAAAATAGCCCACTTTAGGGTTTTCAAGTTGTCATTCCAAGCTGTTTCCTTTAATACAATAGGAATTTTTAAATAGACTTTCAAATAAGATAAAAATAAAATCACATCTTAATAAAAGTGGGAATCATATCTCTCAATATGGAAATACGATAAAATCTCTCAAATAAGATGGAAACAAGATAAAATCTCTCTAAAGATGGAAACAAGAATTTTTCTCAATATGGAAATGAGATAAAATCTCTCAAATAAGATGGAAACAAAATAAAATTTCTTTAAGATGGAAACAAGATAAAATCTCTTTAAGATGAAAATAAGGTAAAATCTCTCAAAAATCTCTTAATTATTCAAAATCTCATAATTCGTAAATTACGGCGTCTTCGCCTAAAATAGGTATGAAATTTCTGATTCTCATCATTTCCTCCTGACTGGAAAGAACTCACTTCTTGCAAGGAATTGCGGTAGACATCTAGGCCTTGCCACTTAATCAAAAATCTTTGAAATCCACCATGAGTAGAAGAAACAACCTCATTAGTGATAATGCACTCAATGCGGTCCGATGACGACGACGACGGCAGTGGAAGGAGAATTGGGATTGACATTGAAGATGAAGTAGCACAATCAGTAGGAACACTTGCAGACATAGTAGGAGGTTTGAATGTGCCCCGATGAGGAAACAAGTTCGCAACATTGAAAATTGGACTAAACTTCAAATCAAGAGGTAACTCTAAATAATAAGCATTAGGTCCAAATTTATAAAAGATGCGAAAGGGACTAGTAGCTCGAGCAGGCAATTTCTTGAACGAATGTTTAGGATAACGTTCAGGACGAATATGAGCCATCACATAGTCACTCTCATTAAATTCTACATTTTTATGGTGAGCATTAGTAGCAAGTTTATATTTCTCAGTGCTCATGGCAATCTTTTGCTGAATATTGGCATGAATATCATGAATATGTTGAGCAAAGGAGGTGGCAGGTTTAAAAATGCGGTTATCCATAAGTAAGGGAATAAGATCAATTGATTGACGAGGATTAAGGCCATTAACAATTTCAAGAGGGCTCTTGTCAGTAGATCGATTCACTAAGCTGTTATAAGCAAATTCTGCTGTAGGCAATAACAAATCCCATGTACCAGGTCTATCGCCAACTAGACACTTAAGCAAATCATCAAGGCTATAGTTTATAACCTCTGTTTGACTATCTGGTATGTTCTCTGGGGTCACATCCTTAAACTCCATCAACTGCTTAATCTCAGGAGGTGGGTTATCTTGGAAGTTCGAAGTCAAGTGGATCTCACCCCTAGGAATGACTGCTAACATTACTCCAGGCTCCCAACTCTCTTTTTCAAATTTTCTACGAGTTAAGATGTGACAGTTCTTCTAACTAAAGATTTGAAGAGGACTCTCATCTCTTTTTGTAGGTTGGGACTCACTAGGCTTAGCAAGGTTTAACCTAATTTTCTTATTGTTATGTATCAAAATATAGGTATTCTCCCTACCAAGTTATGAGCATCTATATCATAAATCCAAGGTCAACCTAACAAGACAGTAGCAACCTCCATGGATAATACATCACACATAATCTTAGCAGAGTAACCTTCCATCTGAATTGGTACTAGACAACACTCACTAACAGAAAATGAAGTTTTATCTACCCAGGCAACTCTATAAGGATGAGGATGAGGTTGAGACTTCAGCTTCAATCTACTAATGGCAGACTTAGACACAACATTTATGAAACTACCCCCATCGATGACAAGCTGACAAATCTTATCCCCACATTTGGCATACGTATGAAAAGTGCTAGTGCGTTTTCACGCCTCAAAGTCTGCAAGAGTGGTGATGGTACATCTCATGACATGAACATGCTCTCCTAAATCCTCATAATTTTCCTCATACTCTTCCTCTGAAGAAGTTGGCTCTAAAGGGTGAAAGTCTTCTATGGGGCCATCATGTAAAGTTTCCTCACCTTCAATTCCCATGGTTGGAGGGATCTGAAAGGACTGATTGGTCTACAAGACATGACTCGAATCATCAGTTGGCTTAAGAGTTTGGAGAAGAGGCTGATGAATGGGTAGACTACTGGTATAGTCATCTTCTAGAGGTTGTTTACCTAGTCTTGACTCTTTCAGGGATAGTTGGCATTCGATCTGTTGACCGATGAGATTAGCTATGTCCACGCAGTGATCAATCTAATTAGTACGAAACTCAGTAAGCTTAATTTGAAGTCGGTCTAATGACTGGCATATTTGATTTAAAGTCTCTTGAAATACAGTTTGGGTATTTTTAACTAATTCAAGCTCTTTTTTCATAGCAGACTGAGCATCTTTCAAATTGCCAATGGTCATGATAGCAAGGAAGGGCAAGGACAAAAGTGGAGTTAGGCTAAAATATTATAATCACAGAGAAATTTAGCCACAATGCTCACATGAAGAATGTAAAGTCAAATGCAGTGCCTATGTTGTTTTAACTCGTGCAATATCAAAAAGGTGATGTAATATAACCAAGCTACTGAAGATAAATGGGAACAAAATGAGGCCAACAAAATGATTCGAGTTCTTTTCTTCTTTTTTTTTTCTTTTGGGTTTAGGAAAGTATAAAATAAAAAAAAGGACCTAAGCAATATAGAAGCTACCCACAATTTGAAGAAGTCACAAGATTCAATAAAGCAACTGTACCTTATATGAGACGTGATCAATTACCTCAAAGTAATTTGCACAGTGCGCAGAAAGCGATCTGATAGGGCTCTAATACCAATTTAATGCTACGCCAAGAAAAATCAAGATAGCAAATAGGAAAGAAAAATAAAATGAAAGGAAAATAAAGAAATCAAGAGGAAGAAAAAATTGCCAAAGAAAAACAAAGAAGTTAAGAGAGAAAAATAGCCCACTTTAGGATTTTCAAGTTGTCATTCCAAGCCGTCTCCTCCAATACAATAGGACTCTTTAAATAGACTCTCAAATAAGATGAAAATAAAATCACTTCCTAATAAAAGTGAAAATCATATCTCTCAATATGAAAATAAGATAAAATCTCTCAAACAAGATGGAAACAAGATAAAATCTCTCTAAGATGGAAAGAAATTTTTTTCTCAATGTGAAAATGAGATAAAATCTCTCAAATAAGATGGAAACAAAATAAAATTCCTTTAAAATGGAAATAAGAAAAAATCTCTCTAAGATGGAAGCAAGATAAAATCTCTCAAAAATCTCTCAATTATTCAAAATCCCACGATTCTTAAATTATGACATCTTTGCCTAAAATAGGTGCGGAATTTCTGATTCTCATTAGTATCTCCCAACCTTAAGCTGAACTCAAGTTGGATGGCTTAATATTGGATTGGTTGGTATCTTGCTTTCGTGTGTTTATGCTATTCTCTGACTAAAGAAGAGCTATAGATGTAGTTCAATAAGACATAAGCATGTCGCATTTCATTTCATTTATCAGGTTGGATCAGGTTCGATTAAATTAGGATTAGGCGAGGGTTGGGTTTAAGCTCAGCCATGACCAACCAAACTTGGGGTTGAGTTGAGATTTGTGAGCGTGCACCAACCCTGAGTTCATAAAATCTTGGCCTCACTTGACCTAATGAGCGGGTTCGGCTGGTCGGGTCAAGATAAACTCAACGCAAGTTTCACCCTTACTTTCTATGAAATTGTTAGAAAGCATATTTAAATGGATTGCATGCCAAATTGATATTTTGTAACCAGTATAACATTAGCAATAAAATTTCTTGTATCTTTGGATGGAATCTGTTTAGCCAAATCTAGTGAAGCATGCAATTTTTTTTCACTTATTTAAATGTGTGAGACATGAATTTGAAGATAGACATGAAAATTTAATATTGAAAATGTCATTTTCTGTTTAACAAATTTGGTTCCCCAAATAGTTGGGCTAAGTCTGAATGGTTATGCTATGCCTATGGCTTATCAAAGTTAGTCATAACCACTAGAGTAGGTGCTATAAACTCCAGGTTGCTTATTAGATTGAGAATTTTTCCTGATGAGATAAAGTTGCCAGTTCTATGATTTGTAATTGCTTTATGCCTTGTGCAGTTTTATAAGTTGAAATTTCGAGAAGCACTTATTCTAAGTGCTTCTCCATAAATACTCATTTCCAGCGTAGCACATAGCACCAAGGCAATGCACCAAAGTTTGTTATATTTGTTCTTCTTTATTCTCTTGTAGGCCTCATTAGATTCAGAGAAAGAAAGAGCTGATGAGTTTGAAAAGAAATATGTTGAAGTTCAAAGAATAAGTGAAGAAGGACAAAGAAAATTGGAAGAGGCAGCAGGAAAAGTACATCAACTTCAGGATTCTTTAAATAGGTCAAACTTCTTTCTGGGTGTTGGATTTCTTATTCTTCTAACAACTTTTTTTCCAAGGACTTAATTGTTTGCATTGAGAAATGTTATGAATGCTTTCCTTTAGCCGAGTTTTTTCTTTCTTTATTTTTTTTTCATTCAGATGGATGGTAAGCTTATACAGCTGACTCATATAAATGGGATGAGATTTGTTGATTAAGGAAATGGTTCTCATGTTTTCAACCATTGCATGCCACTTGCTTGGCCTTCTCCCCAGCTCTTGTGAAAAACTTGCTCGTGACTTGTGATGCCTAGTTCAGTTTCCTTAGTATAGATGGTGCACTTGTTTGACTGATGCTCTGCAATCTAGAGACCAGTTTTGGACAGTAAACCCCTTGTCTGAAAACCAAGTTAGTACTTTTTCTTATCCCAATTGACATCGAGGTCTTTGGATGATCCATAAACAGCACCTATGTAGATATAAATTGGTTCCATATTTGTTCTGGGTCCTGTTGGTTTGGAGTTGAGTCCCCAGGGAATTCAGGAGTTAGCTTTTGGGGGACCTCCCCATGATGCAAATGACTTATATTTTGCAGTTGGAAAATATCTTTTTCAGACATATACTTTATAGACTGTATTTGTCTTAAAGACTTATGTGTTGTTTCGAAAGTAAATATTTTTTGCTTATTTGTTAAATGAGTAAAGTAGGCTCTTTCCTAGTTTAAAACATGTTTCAGTTCTTTAAATTAATCAATTAATACTCAACAACTTGAAAAGCACAATCATGAGTGAAAATTTCTGTTCTGCTAGGGGCGAAGATTGCAGGTAAAATGAAGTATAGTGGATTTAGTTGTTTTAGGCTTATCATTTTGAAGATCAGTGAATATCTGGTGACTATAAAACTGGGTTAATTCTAGGTTGACTGATGTAAACATAGTTCACTTCCAGGCATATAATGCTGTCTAAAATCCATGTGTTGAAAATGGTAGGTATGTGGCTTGTGTATATAATTAAATAGCATTTGCTGGTAACGTGTGAAGTGACTGGTTTTGTAAATTATCTCAGAACAGCCAACAGCTGTTAACCCAGCCAGTTGGTACCCCCCCGCCTTGGGGCTTCCCTTGGGAGAGGTCCAGGCTTCAAATCCTAGCAGCAGCGCATCGCTGTTGTATTGTTCAAAAAAGGAAAAAGTAAATTATCTCAGAATAATCTTTCTTCTTCACCTTTACAGTGTTTCTTATATGTTGTTCATGACAATAAATTTTCTTGATCATCTATTTAAATTTGTATATGACAAAAAAGGGGCATCCTAGTGCATGGTTCTCGGGAGGGTCAAATGTATGTATCCTGACTCCTGCACACACACAGGCTGTTTCCTTATATGATATGCAAGTATATGATCATTATTGCTTATATGAGATGCAAGTATTTTTATAAAATGCATCAGTTCTGTGATTAATTACTGTGACATGGCGGTATTATAAGCTGCATTGTCTTATCTATAAATAGCATCATTTCTTCTGATAACTTGTCTTAACATTCAGTCACCTACCTTCAAAGATTTTCATTACAAAAACAGTATATGCAACCACATGATCCCAAGCCAGTTGACTATACTTGATAGAGATTGGTATTCACCATGCACATTGTGATTTAATTTAAGTGAAAACCTATATTTTCTCAATTAGGCTTGAAGAGAAGATGTCAAATGTAGAATCGGAAAATAAAGTACTTCGTCAGCAGGCTGTCTCCATGGCTTCCAATAAATTTTTATCAGGACGTTCTAAATCAACTGTACAGGTGAATCCTACAAAACTATCATGCTGAATTCCCAAATGAGAGTTTACAACATAGTGCGCATTGTAATACTTCCTTTGTTTTGTTGACAGAGGAGTTCTGAGAGTGGTCATGTAATAAGTGGTGATGCAAAAACAAATGCAGTAAGAGGAGGCTTATTTTGTATTTTGATAGTTTCATAGTTGTTTAAGAAGTCTGGAATAATTTATTCTGACCATCTCCACATGTATGTTCTAGGACCCCCACAACACCTCATCTGCCACAAGGGAACACTCTGAAGTAGAAGATAGACCACAGAAATCTCTCAGTGAGAAACAACAAGTATACTTCTAGCTGCCTTTACCATTAATTCCTTTAGATTTCCTGCTAACGATGCTTCACGATCTGGAACTTTACGGGCCTGTTGCTTTTTCTTCCCCAACCCCAACACCCCCCCCACCCTTCTTTTTCACTTTTTGTTTGCATGTCTCTCGGCATGTGTGAGTACCTATTGTTGCATTGATTGCCACGTACAGGAGAATCAGGATCTGCTGATCCGGTGTATTGCACAGCACCTAGGCTTTGCAGGGACCAGACCAATCGCTGCCTGTATTATATACAAATGCCTTCTCCATTGGCGATCTTTTGAAGTTGAGCGTACAAGTGTTTTTGATCGTATTATTCAGACTATAGGCCATGCTATTGAGGTTTGAAGTGTGATTGGAATTCTTGTGTTTTTGATTAGCCAGCTAACCCTACTGAATTGTTCTTCTTTACCTGTTGAAGACCCAGGAGAATAACGATGTCCTCGCCTATTGGCTCTCGAATGCTTCGACCTTGTTACTGCTACTCCAACGTACACTGAAAGCAAGTGGTGCTGCAGGCATGGCTCCACAACGCCGGCGGTCTTCATCAGCTTCTCTATTTGGGAGAATGACTCAGGTTGAAAATTTTCTTGTTTGTCGATATCCGAAGATGCTTACTAAAGTTGGAAGTTTATGCTTGTGAAAACTAGTTATCAAGTTCAAATGTTTATTGTGTATTGCTTTTGTATTAGAGTTTCAGGGGAACCCCTCAAGGTGTAAACCTTTCTTTTGTGAATGGAAGCTTGGTTGGTGGAGTAGACACGTTGCGCCAAGTGGAAGCAAAGTATCCAGCTTTACTGTTCAAGCAACAACTTACTGCATATGTAGAAAAGATTTATGGAATGATCCGAGATAATCTGAAGAAAGAGATTTCTCCCTTGCTTGGTCTGTGCATTCAGGTATATTTATGTGCTTATGTCCTTGGAATTTGTGTTGGTCTTTTCATGTAATGTTGGCTTTGCTGGTGTTTTTTAATTTTTGGCAAGTTATGTATATTGCTTTAGGCAAAGTGTTGTTTTTCATGTTGTTCAGTTGGTATATTCATGTTACTTCTGTACATGAATTATGTAGGCTCCTAGAACATCAAGGGCAAATTTAGTGAAAGGATCTTCTCGTTCGCTTGCAAGTGCTGCAGCTCAGCAAGCCTTGATTGCTCACTGGCAGGGGATTGTAAAGAGTCTTGGGAATTTCTTGAGTACATTGAAAACAAATCATGTTAGTTTATTTTCTGTTGCCGCTGCTCTTTTTTTTTTTTTTTTCTTTTTTCCATTAACTTTGTCTCTATAGTAAGTTCTGGCAAATTCAGTGGTCTATCCATGCATTCTGGGTTAACAGATTGGATGTTATCTAGCTTTTACTTAAATGAGTCAAAACTTGTCAAATAGACCTAAAATCTCTTACTGTTACATTTTACTGTGCTCAGGTGCCCCCCTTTTTAGTTCGAAAGGTATTCACACAGATATTTTCCTTCATCAATGTACAGCTATTTAACAGGTATTGGATTTAGCCGTTTTCTTTGTAAAATGCATCATGGCATGGTGTGGTGAGAGTTTTTATTAATTACAAGGAACTCTTTCTGTTTACAGTCTTCTACTAAGGAGGGAGTGTTGCTCATTTAGTAATGGGGAATATGTTAAAGCAGGACTAGCTGAACTAGAACATTGGTGCTATAAAGCAACAGATGAGGTAGTTTCCTCATTTTCTTGACTTGAGCTTACTTATTTTTTACCCCAGTTTGATAAAAAAATGTTTTCACTGAATTTATGTTCAAATGCAACTATGTAGTACTTGTTGCGGTGTGGTTTGAGTGTCTGCCAGTATATTGGCTTGTTTGCAGTGAATTGGTTTTGGCATTTCTGGCAATATTTGAAAATATTGAAATGGGAAAGATACAGAAATTATGTGAAAAATAAGAAAATCAAAGAAATATCTGACAAATTGCATGAAGATAGAAAGTCATCATCATGGTGTTGTTTCCCATATCCATCACCTGTTAAATTTTGCATCATCAATTTGGTATTATCTACACATGTAAATTTTATCTATAAGAGTCCTTTTAACTTAAGCAATAAAAGAAAAAAACAATATAACTTTCTAGAGAAAAAAAAGCATATAACTTTCTAAGGGCCCTTTCTTTTATCTTTTTTTTTTCTTTTCTCTTCTTCCATCCCTTTCTTCTCTTCAACAATTTTTGTAAAGCATATAAAATTATCTCTTAAGCTGTTTATTGTGTGCCCTATTAATTCAATTTTCTGAAGCACTCCCTCTAGAAAATGCTATGGAGCAACACCTTTTTAAATTCTGTGCACTGACACTATTTTCCACTCATTCATGTATACTTGGATCTGAAGCAGCGTAGAGAGTTATTTTATATTTGCAATCTAAAAATAGAAAATAAATATTGTGCATGACTTCTGTTTAAAAGCTGAAATCCAGAAGTTCCGTTTACTTGGATTTACTCTTCAAGTAAACTCATAATTATTTTCTCTTGACCACACTAGCCTCCAGCTATTGGGGTTTCTCCTCGTCCTTTCTCAAGATGACTTTGTGGACCAGTTAGGATTTTATCTTTTCAATTTCCCAAGCATTCCTCTTTCTTTAGGGTGTCTTACTGAGTGGTTATGACCATAAGGAGTCACCTATCTTCTTAAGAATAAGAAAGCAGAGCCATTATCATTCTCTTGAATTGACTGAGATTTTGGTGGAGTCTCCTTGAGAAAGAGGAAAGTGGGGAAAAGCCCATAAATGGTTATTGGAGTTGCCAGAGTTTGTCAGAAAGAGATACACGGAGAGTTGAAGGCCATCACCAGGCTGCAAATGTCTCCTCGAAAAGAGGCATGGGAATGAAAACCCATCAAAAAATTTGGACTTTAAATGATAGATTAACAAAATGGTTGATACTTGATACTCTTGTTCTTTCTAATCAGTGAGACTGGATATTTAGGTTGTTCTAAGCTGCCATAAAGCTGCATCTGCATGTATGGATGGGAATAAGTATATTGGTGCTTTACATTTAAATGTGTTAGCATTCCTCACTCTAAAGTCAATAGACTAATACCGGAAGATCTAATTTCATGTTGTTGAAGTGAAAAAAATTCAAATGGGAATGGATTTGTAACTTACTAACCTTGGTTAAGATACGTAAAATGTTAGAACTTTGCCTTCTGTCTGTTTTTGGTTATGTATCTCAATTCTTTAAATTTTAATCTTGTTTACAAGAGAAAGTTCATTTTGCAGTCATTATTAATTCTACCTTTTAATGTTTTGGTTTTAGTGAATTCAGGACTGGTTGACAATCTTAATTTGTTAGTGGTCTAGTTTGTGAACATTATTTTTCATTGCCTAATAATTCTTCAATTGCAGTATGCTGGTTCAGCTTGGGATGAGCTAAAGCATATCAGACAGGCTATTGGGTTCCTGGTACTGAGTTCTTGTTGTACTGCTATTTGGTTTGCACATAATTTTTAACCCCTTGTTGGATTTTTTTTTTTTTAGTATGTCTTTCTTTCTGTTATACGAATTTACTGTTGTACAAGTTCAAGTTAGAAAAATATTGTAGTACCTGCACAAATTAGTAAACTGAGACCGTCTCTTCCTAGACTCAAAATTCTGTATCTTCAAGGTGGGCAACCATTCAGATTCCTTTTTCTTCCAATTGGAGAATATGTCTTGAAAATTTGGTTTCTCCAGGTTATCCATCAAAAACCAAAGAAGACATTGGATGAAATAAGCCATGATCTTTGCCCGGTGAGTGAAACCTCTTAATGTTCCCCTGTGCTTTTTCTCCATACAGCTTTCATGAAATCCAACCAGCTCTACTATTCCATTCACAGGTACTCAGTATACAACAGCTATACCGGATCAGTACAATGTACTGGGATGACAAGTATGGCACCCATAGTGTATCACCAGAGGTAAGCTTTAAGTAAGCTTTATTTTGATGCTGTTCGTTCAGATACTGTTCGGACTGCTACTTAGCATATGGAGGATTTCTGATGAGAGCGGGAATTCTGACTAGGTTATATCAAATATGAGGGTATTGATGACTGAAGACTCAAACAATCCTGTGAGCAACTCGTTCTTGTTGGATGATGATTCAAGGTTACAAATATATTATTACTTACAAATTTGTTTCTTTTTTTTTGAGAAAAAAATATTTCATCATTTTGCTGGAAATCCTTCATATAACCTTATTGAACGTGCAGCATACCATTTTCGGTTGATGACATATCGAAGTCGATGGAACAGATTGATGTATCTGACATCGAACCACCCCCGCTTGTTAGGGAGAACTCGGGTTTTGTTTTCCTGCTTCCACGCTCTGAATAAACACTTACTACATTGACTTACACCATCAAAAATCAGAATGCAGCCCTACGATGAATTTGACAGCCATGTGAACTGTGGGAGTGATCAATTCTTCCGGCTTGATGAGGGTTATTCTTCTCTCACATGGAGGGCCTTGGTTATTCAGCTTCACAAAGGAGTTCCACAGAAGGCAAGTTCAGCACTCTTCCTCCAGTTTCAGTTAACTGTGTTGGTGATGCCGAAACTCAAGGTGTTGGCCTGCTCTATTTTTGAATGGTGTGTTGTTCTTCTGGATGTAAGATTCAATTTTGATTCAAGCTGAAGGAACGGTTCCTTTTGTTTTTTTTTTTTCTTTTTTTTTTTTTCAGTTGATTCTTCTCTCATTGAGTTGGGAATACAAATATAGGATGAAAGTTGTTTTGCGTACAATGGCAAGAACCAAACTTGACTGTTTCCAGGTTTGAAAGTTCTTGCTTCTCAAAAGCTGAATATCAGCATCTCTTGTAAAACTTGGGAAGGAGGCATCCAACAAATAGAGGTTTCAATATAATACTCCTCTAACGATTGTGTTATGCGAGAGTCAAAATGTTAGAATCAATCATAGCCTTTTCATCATGATACGCCCAATAAATCTGTTGGTGATGAAGAAACTAAAACGTATCTCTGAATATAAGCAACAAGCTGTTTGGTGGTCTGAAAGTTCCTCTTTTGGCAAGTCTTCAATCTTTGACTGCTGACTTGATCAAAAGCTGATTTACTCAATCAGTATAACAAGATTTTTCATGAGAACTGTGCACATGCGGTCGACAAAAGAATATATATTTCATTTAGATGGCTCTTCCATTCCCATTATCAGCGGTAGACCTGGATTCATCTTGCATTAGGGTTTTTTACAAGAACAGATGACTTTTTAAGAACTCCAGGTGGTTGTGGGATTCATAAGCAGTGCACTGGAAGACGTAATCCCCTTTTCTCCAATGAAAGGCGAACAATGATGCGTAATTGCCATTCGGCATGCATATTTTTAGACTCACCGTTTAAGATGAATCATTGCTCTTTCTGAATTCCCAAAAAGGGGGTTTGATCTAGTAGTCTCCTTCTGCTGTAATATTTAGAAAGTCTAATATCCTCTTCTAACAATCAAGCCCATCCAATTGTGGCCCATCAAGCCCACAGAAAAAAAAAAAAAAAAAAACTAAGACTCCCAACAGGAGTCTTCTTCTTCCTCCTTTTGCCCGCCTAGATCAAGGATTCCTAGGGTAATTAGGAATCCTAGGAAGAGCTCTATAAAACCTTTCCTTCTTCCTTCATAGCCGGCCACGAGCATTGATTTCTCCCTCTTCTTTCTCTCGGATTTTTTCATTGAAGTCGCCGACACTCTCTTCGTGTTTGCTTCAAATTTTATTCGGAGATCTCACCACAGTCGGAGGTAAGCCCTGACCCTCCTTCCTCTCTTCCTTCTCCTCCTTCTCATGGCATGGCGCACCCTCGCCGGCCATCGAGTTCGTCGGAAAATCCACAAAAAGGCAAGTCTCTATTTTTCTTTATTCAGTCCAGCCATCTCTCTCTCTTTTCTGGCCATCGGCACTGTTGTTTGTAGCATCTCATCTCTACGTTTGGACCCCGACCTCTCTACCTATCTTTCTTGAAAGTCATGGCCGTCAGTGATCGGTCAATGACCGGAGAAATTCAAGGAAAGGGGGGGCGGTCCCCTGTTTTTTTGAATTCCTCTAAATTCTCATCGAGCGATCCTCGCCTTCGGCTGTCTCTTGCCCCACTGCCATCGCTGGAGCACAAGTCACCAAGTCCCCCCTCGTGTCCCTCTTTTATTCGGCCAGGAAAAGAAAGAAAAAAAGAAAAGAAAGAAGAAGAAGAAAAGAAAAGAAAAAGAAAAAGAAAAAAAGAGAGAAATTTTTTTTTTCTCTCTCCTCTCTCTCTCTTTCTTTCTCTAAGGTCTTTCTACTATCTCTCTAACTGCATCACGGATCCTAGGATAAATTTAAGATGAAAATAAGATGATCTGAAATCACTTCAAAAATCATGCAGTAGGTTGGATCCCAGTCCGATCCTTATTCAAAATTTATAGCATCTGATCACAGTTAATCTATATTGAGTCATCTTGATATGATCTCTGATGATCTCAATCATGATTACCTCTTTTGAAGGATACGAAGATTCTCTCTTTACTTTCTCTCTCATGATCGACTTTCTCTCTCTAAGAAGGTTTATGAATCCTGTATCAAGTCATGCCTTCATCTTCTAAGAATCTATGTTGACTCCAACAAGATGACCCGAAGCCGCTTTGATATCCATGCTGTATGTCAACCTCATTTGGCCATATCAAGTATCTTTCAAATCCATTATTAATGAACCCTTTTGATTGATCTTGACCTTGATTTGATCTGTACTTCATGATTCCTTGATTAAGTCGCTTAAATCTGACCCTCAGCTTGGGGGCCTTGAATTGTTCTGATGTCTGGATGGTCCAACACGTCCGGTCAACAGTCTTCTTTTCTTATGATTTAATCTTATTATATTCATCGAATAGAAATTGATGATGATTTGATATTTTAAATAGGATTAGCTGATTCTTCTAATGAAGTCTGAAGATCTAAGATGAACGAAGTAAGTGGATCTTATGCTTCTTATTTATTTTTAAATAATCATATTTTTCATGCAAAGAATTGCTGTTGATGAAATCATATTTTTCATAAAATAAGGATCAGCATATGTGATATGAAAAAATATATTTTATTATGAGCATTAATTTCATAAATATGTTTTATGAAAGTAGCTTGATTATGAGGCATAAATTTTATTATTTTTTTTTATTTATGTATATGTATGTTTTAAGAAAAAAATATAAAAATTTCAAAGGCTCTTAGATAGCTATGAACGAATCTCTTCAAGAAGGTCGACATCCGAAGCTAGCATCCATACGAAATATGGCCCCGCTAACGGAAATAAAATTGGCATACGAGATAAGAACTCTATCGATTAAGAAATATGACTTTGTCATGGGTATAATAATGATCTTAACATGAATATCTGTGAGCAATATTTTGAAACATAATACGAATACATGACAAGAATGATTTATGATTCATGATTGTGAAATATACATGATTTATGCATGCATGATAGGTTTATAACTCATTTTATTATATATTTAATAAAATATTTATTTTTATAATATCTGTTACTTTCTAAATATTATATTATCATAGAAAACTTATGCTTGATCCGGTAAGGAATCGCAAGTTCTACTTACTAAACTAATGTAGCTCATATTCTTTTTATTTTTTTTTTACAGAGAAAAAAAGTTAGGATCGATGAAGGATTTAAGCTTGGAGATTTGCATAGCAAGCTTGAAAATTTGGTAGCAGAAGTTTAGTTTATTTTATGATCATGGATTTATAGTTATTTATTTACGAATGTTGAGATTTGGATTTAGTCACTCTGAATTAATATTGATTTAATTATTTGATGAATAATAAAATTAAATCTTTTATTTGATAGATTTTAGCTGATTATGATTGATTAGCTTTATGTTATCGTGGGCCCCATCTCTCGATAGTATGGTCGTGTTATATCCCAAATTTGGGACATGATATTTTATGGTATCAGAGCCTAGATTATGATTATTTGGGGTTGTGGATTAAATGATTAGGACATGATATAAGTAATATCAGAGCTTAGGTTATGATCAATAAGGACTATGACTTAAGTGGGATTTAAATATAAAGGTTATGATTACAAAAAACATAATAGAAGTAGCAGAAAGAATTCAAAGTCTGAATTTCGGATCAATAGGTATTATAATAATTTTTTTTTGTAAAAAATGGTATATGATGTGTATTAAAGAATTGGATGAATTATATCTTGAATTTCAATAAATAAAGCTTGACGTAAGTACGAGAGATGTTGACCCTGAAATAAAATAGGATATATTGATATATTGTATTGAGTATACCTGTTCAATTATTATTTAGATGATTCCGGAGTTCTAAACTTGATGTGGGTGAAGTTCATGATGGCTTTTCAAATTTTGATATTAATTATTTGATCATTATTGTTGCCCAGCTATGCAACCCAAGAGGAGGGGTGAATTGGGTTTCTAAAAATTTTAAGCTTTACTAATGACTTATGAGAAATGTTTGACAAAGCTAAATAGATAGAGTGAGTAGAATTAATTCAAGGCTAATAGCAAGAGCAAGAATGCAAGAGAATAATGAAGAGATAAAGAAGAGCAATTAGACACACACCAAACACAAGGATTTATAGTGGTTTGGTGCCAACCTTGCACCTACATCCACTCCCCAAGCTCCTACTTGAGAATTTCAATCCACTAATCTTGTATTCAACCCGAATACAAACGTCGAAAACTCCGACTCTAGCTATCCCAAGCTAGACCATTTGTTTCACAGGTACAAGCCAACCCAATACACTCCGATTCTAGGTTCGGATCAACCTTCCCTTGTTTTGGAACCCTTCCAAAACAAAACCAATCACTCAAACTGAGTATAACAATTTATAGCACAAATAAGTACAAAGAAAGCTCCTTCAATGAGCGAATATAACTTTAAATACACTTTACTCAAGAGAAGAAGACCCTTTTTGGATTTTCTCAAGGTGGATGGAGACTTGAATGTGCACTTGAGGAGTTGGTGAGCTTGGATTAAAGGCTTCTTGAAAGCTTTGAATGAGCTCTTGCTTAGGGCTGAAAAGTTGGCTAGAAATTTCTTTTTCAAAATCTCTCTACTTGAATCCTCTTCTTGATTCTCACCTTTTTGTCCCTTTTATAGCTTTAAGAAATAGAGGAAATCATTCTAGACTGAAAAAAGAGCCGTTAGACTGCATTAAATGAGCATTAAAAGTATTTAAAATGGGTAAAAAATTAGTCGTTGCGGAAAAATCCCGTCACAGGGGTCGACTCATGCTTGGGGGTCGACTCATGGGTCGACTTCTGTGGAAAATCGTCACAGAAGTGAACAGGATCCATGGTTCTGTAAAACTGGCAAAAAGACCCGCAGAGGTCGACTCATGAGTCGACTCATGCCTTGGGGGTCGACTCATGGGTCGACTCACAGGGTGTGCCAAGTCTGTGCCAGCCAGAAATTTCAGCGTGCCAGTCATCTCATGTGCCATGAGTCGACTCATGGGTCGACTCATGATTTTCAATCATGCATATCTTTCAAAATACAAGTCCAAAATCAATAAAATTTTCACCATTGGATCATAAATCTTTTGTTCTATCATTTGATACTATCAAATCAGGATTTTGATAAAATTACAATTTTGCCCCTGACGAGCAATAAGTCTTTTTCAAGTGAAAATCATTGGTACCCCTTCAACTGCTTTGTAATCATCAAAATCAATCTAAGGAGCAACAATCTCCTCCTTTTTGATGATGACAAAACACTTGAACAAAAGCATCTATGTGAATCAATGATCATGAATTTCAAAGGAATGAAATGCATTATAGGTAGTTTGAAGATAAATAGGAAATTTACAACCAACTTGTAAGTGCATTTGCTTGAAAAGAAGATTGATTCTTTTGGCATGTAATACATGTGCCCATTTGCATAGATAATTTACCTATTGCTTAATGATTTGAAAATTTGCTCATTTGATTATGTGATTTTGGTATCAGAGTAGAAAATTTATTTTTGTTATCAGAGCAAAGCAGAATTTACCTTATGATTTGAGAATTGCGTGTTTGAAAATATCTCATTTGCTCATTTGCTTATTTTTTAAATTTCTTAGCATCTTGAAAATTTGCTCATTCTTATTTGATTATTTAGTTTTAGTATCAGAGCAAGTTGCATTTTGAAAATTTGCTCATTCTCATTTGATTATTTAGTTTTAGTATTAGAGCAAGTTTAACAATTAAATGTATCAATGCATGTCTAAGAATTAATTGTAAAGTATATCAGAGCATGTCAAATTTTAAGATGTATCAGAGCATGTCTAATTTTAAAGCATATCAGAGCATGTCTAAGAAGTAATTTTAAAGGTTGCTCATTTGCTTTGTGCTTAGCAATTCATTCATTTTGTTAGCAATCTTGTTTTTGATATTTTAATTTCTCCCAATTCACTCATTTTATTTTTAAGCCTTTTATTTATCTTTCTTTTGATACTTTTGCTTAGCAATTCACTCATTGTATTTTTAAGTCATTTAATAATCTTGCTTTTGATATTTTTCTTTAATTTCTCTCCCTTTTTGACATCATCAAACATTGTTAACTCCCCCTCTTTTTTTTTTAATACATTTTCTCTTTAGTGTTTCTTTCAAACTTCTTGTGCTTATCATTAATGTTTGCTCCCCCTGAATACAGCAATCATTAAACAAAATATGCTATTGAGTACCATAGATATGAATTAGCAGCAAAGAGTAGATATATAATTAAAAGATGATTGATACCATAGTTGTTTCAATACATATTCCATAATAAAAAAGTCAACCAGTTAATATCATTACATGGCCCAAAAGACAGATCCTAGAAAGAACAACAGACATGACTAACAACAAGGATCTAGTAGAACACATGACTCTATGGATCAGAATCAGATGTATCAGAGATGGGGTGGGGAGATGATGGATCACGACCAAGAGCTCGTCCTCTACCCCGTCTGCCTCTGCCACGAGTGGAGATTCTGGCACGAGTAGGTGGGCGAGATGATCCTGAAGGCTGAGAATGTTCAGAGGTCAAAGACTGGACTGCAAGAGAGAGCTTGATGGAATCAAGAACGTTCAGAGCTCTCGAAACAGACTGAAGCAGTGCAGTGAACTGTGTAGAAGCATGCTCACTTGAGCCTCTGATCTCTCTCCTCAAGAAATCAAAACCACCCTCCAATACACCTCTGAGCCTGCCAGCCTCCGCAGTAAGGTCTGTGACCTCAATAGTGCACTCCTGTGGCTGAGGATGGGCCAAAGCTAAGACTTGCGCCTGCAAGTCAAGTACTCTCCCAGTCAGTCTCAAAATGCAATCCTCGAGCAGCTGAATTCGAACTGACTGATCTGAGATCAACTGAAATACAGTGGAGATATGGGGGATCAAGGTCTGATCAGATGTATCTAATGATGTGGATCCCGGTGCAAATATAGAAGTGCTCCACTGACGAGAAAGCAAGGAAGCCACACGCTGAGAAATCTGCTCAATCTGATCATCAGCCAATCTGAACTCTGAAGGAGGTGCTCTGCTGTCTGGCTGCTGAACTGGTGTGTACCTCCTGATGGACTCTGAAGGGCCAGCCTCTGGATCTAAAATAAACTGGATATCTGGAGATGCTGCCCTGAAGTCATGGAGAGGTGATGAGGGACCTTCTTCCTCAGCTCTGTCCTCAACTCTATCCTCAGCTCTCTCCTCAGCTCTTTCTTCTGTACCCTTGATCCAACCACCATCAATTCTAGTGAATCCCATGCGGTGTAGAGTGTGTTGGTTGATGGTGTCTGCGTGAGAAAGCTTAGTAGATGCCTCCCCCTCAAAACTGACTCCAAACCTCCTGAAAACCAGTGTGAGGGCCATACCAAAAGGCAGATGTGCTTTGGATCTATTCAGTGTTTCTCTCATGGCCTCAATCATTAAAGCAGGGAGGTTTAAGGGGGTTTGGGTGATCACATGAAACATTATACAAATGTCTCGGCCAGAAAGGAGGTCATGCCTACCACTCCTCGGAAAGAAAAGCTTTGTCACTAATTGATGTAGAATTTTCATTTCAATTGACAAGATTTTGGCTTCTAATTTATTTAGACTTCCCGAGTAGGTTCCTCCTAAAATTACATTGATCCCTTCTTCCTTCACTAGGAGTTCCATGTTAGAATATCCCTCACAGGGCAAATGCAGAATCTCTCCCAAAATAATAGGATCTAAGCAGATATCAATTTCCTTAACAGTAGAAGTTACTGTTCCATTGTCATAGTGCAGATTCAGATAAAACTCTCTAACCAAGTCTACATATGTAACTTCCTTAAGAGAATAGTAAAATCCCCAACTTTGGTTTTTGATCTTTGTCCCAAAGGAGAAACCTTCTTTTTCAAAGAATCTAAAATCCACATTCTTGCCGGTTTCTACCTTTCTGTCAGAGAGAGGGATTTTCTAGGGCTAAGGGGAGACTGAGAGGGACCTAGTGCAGATGCTGAAGCCGGAATGGGAGCAGAGGAGGTCTGAGAAGCTTGCCTTTTTCTACGGACGCCTTCTTCCAGCGCACGGACTGATTTCCTTCTTTGAGGGAGTTTCATCTTTGGGGCCATTCTCACCACAAGAGCAGGCAGGGAGACTCGGAAGATCAAATGGGTGAGGAGAAGGAAGGTTACTAGAGGATGGAAAGAGATTTTGACAGAGAGAAATGACGATTTTAAGAAGAACGGTGGAGGCTAGGGCACGCTCCAACCGCTTCAATCAAGGGAGAAAGATGCGAGAAGCTCCTTTCCCAAGGGGTGATTTGAGGTGGAGATGTGAAGGGAGAATGATCTTTGGGCTAAATCCTTGGTTTTGGAGAGAACGAAGATGAGGACGACGAGTCTTGGAGGGAGGAAGACGAAGAAGAAGAAGGGGTCGGCTCATAAACGGGCTTTAAGTTAAAAAGAAAAGAGCCCGCGGGAAGTTTGCCAAGAATTTCAAGTATGCCATTGGGTCGATCCTAGAGGGTCGACTCATGAATCACAAAAATTCAGAAAAAATATGAATAAATTTTTAAAAAAATTAAAATTTTGAGAGAAGAAATTTTGCTCAATGACAAGTTGTGAGAATGATAATCTTGAGCTTTTAGGTCCAAGAGAGATGATGAAAATTGAGCTCAAAAAAATTTTGACATCGATTTCTTGAAATTTGAGAAACATTTAGGCAAAAGGATCAAGAATTCCTAGATTTCTCCTAATTTCACAGAATCTATCCTCACTAAGGGCCTTTGTAAATATATCAGCTAATTGATTTTCAGTGCAAATATATTCAAGAATTATATTTTTGTTTTGAACATGTTCTCTTATAAAATGATGTCTTATTTCAATATGTTTAGACCTTGAATGTTGAATTGGATTTTTAGTTAGATTTATGGCACTAGTGTTGTCACATCTTATGGGTGTTTCATTAAGTTTGATACTAAAGTCTTCGAGTTGTTGCTTAATCCACAAGATTTGAGCACAACAACTTCCGGCTGCAATATATTCGGCCTCAGCCGTAGACAGTGCTACCGAATTTTATTTCTTGCTAAACCAGGAGATTAGGTTAACTCCAAGAAATTGGCAAGTTTCACTAGTGCTCTTTCTGTCTAATCTACATCCAGCAAAATCAACATCTGAATATCCTAATAAATCAATTAGTGAGTCCTTAGAGTACCATAATCCTAGAGTTTGAGTACCATTTAAATATCTAAGGATTCTTTTAACAGCATTCAAGTGAGATTCTTTAGGATTAGATTGAAATCTAGCACATAAACAAACACTAAACATGATATCAGGCCTACTTGCAGTTAAATATAATAGAGAGCCAATCATACCTCTATAGTATTTTAAGTCTACGCATTTACCTTCTTCATCCTTGTCAAGCTTACATGAGGGGTTCATGGGTGTGCCAATTGCTTTGGAGTTCTCCATTCCAAATTTTTTGAGTAATTCCTTGGTGTACTTGCTTTGGGTGATGGAGATTCCTTCTTTTGTTTGTTTGATTTGGAGTCCGAGGAAAAAAGTAAGTTCTCCCATCATGCTCATCTCGAACTCCCCCTGCATGAGCTTAGCAAAGTCTTGACAAAGAGATTCATTAGTAGACCCAAAAATTATGTCATCAACATAAATTTGTATAATTAACATATCATTTTGATTTCTTTTAATAAAGAGGGTTGTGTCTACATTACCTCTTGAAAAACCATTATTTAGTAAGAATTTGCTTAGCCTATCATACCAAGCCCTAGGTGCTTGTTTTAATCCATATAGAGCTTTATTTAATTTAAAAATATGATTAGGAAAAGCATGATTTTCAAATCTTGGGGGTTGTTCTACATAGACTTCTTCAGCAATATATCCATTCAAAAATGCACTTTTGACATCCATTTGAAATAATTTGAATTTCATAAAGCAAGCATATGCAAGTAGAAGTCTAATGGCCTCTAATCTAGCAACAGGTGCAAAGGTCTCATCAAAATCAATTCTTTTTTCTTGATTATAACCTTTAGCAACCAATCTTGCTTTATTTCTTATTACATTTCCATGTTCATCTAATTTGTTCCTAAAGACCTATTTTGTGCCAATTATTGAATAATTTTTAGGTCTTGATACTAAGGTCCATACATTATTTCTTTCAAATTGATTAAGTTCCTCTTGCATTGCATTAATCCAATTATAATCATTTTCAGCTTCTTCAATAGTTTTTGGTTCAAGATGAGATACAAAAGCACAATGATTAAATACTTCTCTAAGTGAAGAACGAGTTTTTACCCCATGCATAGGATCACCAATAATTAGCTCCTTAGGGTGATTATGAACATACCTCCATTCTTTGGGTATGTCATTTGTACCTTGAGGTTGTTCTTGATGTTCTTCACCTCCCTCATCCTGTTTGTCTTCATGTTCCTTATCCTCTTGAATTGTTGAATCTTTCAGAGTGATCTTCTTCATTCCTTCTATAAGAGGATCTGCATCATCAACACTTTCATTCTTCCTTGAAGGAAGATCGTTAGATTCATCAAAGACAACATGTATGGACTCCTCTACTACTAAGGTTCTTTTGTTAAAAATTCTAAAAGCTTTACTAGTGGAGAAGTAACCAAGAAAGATTGCTTCATCTGATTTTGCATCAAATTTTTCAAGTCTTTCTTTACCATTATTTAACACAAAACATCGGCAACCAAAAACATGAAAATAAGCAATATTAGGTTTTCTTTCTTTCCAAAGCTCATAGGGGGTTTTCTTTAAAATTTGTCTAATCAAAGCATGATTTAAAATATAACATGCTGTGTTGATTGCTTCCATCCAAAAATATCTTGGAAGGTTGCTTTCACAAAGCATGGTACGGACCATTTCTTCTAAGGTTCTGTTTTTCCTTTCTACTACCCCATTTTGTTGGGGTGTCCTAGGAGCAGAGAAGTTATGGCCAATTCTCTTTTCATTACAAAAGTTTTCAAAGTCTTGATTTTCAAATTCAATTCCATGATCGCTTCGAATATTTTGAATTGAAAATCCTTTCTCATTAGTGACTTTTCGGTAAAATTTAGTGAAAACATGAAAAGTTTCATCTTTGTGTGCTAAAAAGAAAATCCAAGTAAAACGAGAGTAATCATCTATAATTACAAAATCATATCGTTTTCCTCCTAGACTAGTGGTTCTAGTAGGTCCAAATAAGTCCATATGCAAAAGCTCCAAAGGTCTAGAGGTTGAAACAATATTTTTGGATTTAAATGAAACTCTTGTTTGTTTACCCAGTTGGCATGCATCACAAATTCTATCCTTTTCAAAATTCAGTTTTGGCAAACCAAGAACTAATTCTTTCTTAATTAATTTTGAAAGAGAATGCATGCTAATGTGTGCAAGTCTGCGATGCCAAAGCCAACTAGTCTCATTAACTTTAGCATTCAAGGATACTAGGCATTGCATGTTTATTTTGGCTAAATCATTTAAATCTACCATATAAATATTACCATGTCTATGTCCAATAAATTTGATGCCATCATTAATAGGACTAGTTACAATGCAAACAGACGATTCAAAAACAACTTTATATCCTTTATCACAAAATTGACTAATGCTTAGTAAATTATGCTTTAAACCATCAACTAACAAAATATTTTCAATATATTTGGAGGGAGTGATACCAATGTTACCTATACCGATGATCTTTCCTTTGCCATTATCTCCAAAGGTGACCATCCCTCCATCCTTAGCATCAAGAGTGATGAATTGGGATTCATCACCAGTCATGTGTCTCGAGCATCCACTGTCAAGATACCATTTCCTGTTTTCTCCTTGGGATGCTAGACACACCTGCAAGCAAAAGTCAAGTTTTTATTTTAGGTACCCAAGCTTTCTTGGATCCTTTTTGGTTAGTCATAATGGTTCCTTTTGGAACCCATATTTTCTTTATAGTTGAGTTTGCAGACTTGTTAGAGAAGCAAATGTATGACTTATGTCCTACTCTACCACATTTGAAGCAAGTAATATTAGAAGACTTGTTACTTAAAGAGTTTACATAAATATTTTTCAGATATTTTTGTTTCTTCAAGGGGTTATAGCCAAGTCCAGCCTTATCATACACGGCTTTTTGATTATCAAGAATCATATTGAGTTTATTTGAACTCAAGGTAAACTTTTCTACTATTGGTTTTAGCTTGGCAATTTCATTCTTTAAGCTTTGATTTTCTTAAAGCAGGGTGGATTTCTCAATTGAAATGTTTTCAGTTTGTTTCAATAAAGATTGATTTTTCAATTTTAGCTCTTTGTTCTTCATCCCTAGTTTCTTTAATTCATCAACTAAATCATAGAAAGCTTCATGTAATTCTTCAAATGTAAAGTCACTAAGAGTTTCAGAAATTACCTCATTTTCGTGTGCCATAAGGCACAGGTTGGCTTGTTCGGTTGAGTTTTCCTCATCGGAGCTTGAGTCATCACTCGCACTCCAAGTGGCCATCATGGCCTTCTTCTTGTACTTCTTGGGACCTTTCTTCAGTTGTGGGCATTCGGATTTGAAGTATCCCGGCTTCTTGCATTCGTAGCAGATAAGGGGTCGGTCTTTCTCTTTTTCTTTGCTCTGTTCCCCTTTTGTGAATGGCCTCTTCCTCATCCCCTGTTTCTTTTTTCTCAAAAATTTCTTGAATCTTCGAGTAATGAGTGCCATCTCTTCATCCTGTTCTTCATCTTCAGTGTCATCAGTTTCTTCATCTGGTGGAGCTGTGGATTTGAGGGCAATGGTTCTTTTCTTTTTGACTTCTTCCTCTTGATGTTGCTTCATGCTCAGCTCATGAGTCATCAATGATCCTAGAAGCTCTTCCAAGGGTAGAATGTTCAAATCCTTAGCTTCTTGGATGGCAGTCACTTTGGCTTCCCAAGTTCTTGGTAGGGACCTGAGAATCTTTCTTACAAGCTCACTGTTAGTATAGGACTTACCAAGACTCTTTAAACCATTAATAATATTAGTAAAGCGAGTAAACATTCCGGTTATGGACTCATCATGCTCCATTTTAAACAATTCATATTTATGCACAAGCATGTTGATTTTAGACTCCTTTACTTGATTGGTTCCCTCATGGGTTACTTCTAACCTATCCCATATTTCTTTAGCAAATGAGCAAGTAGAAATGCGATTAAATTCGTTTGCATCAAGAGCACAATAAAGAACATTCATTGCTTTAGCATTTAATTGGGCCATCTTCTTATCAACCTCATCCCATTCTTTCTTGGGTTTGGTTGATTCCTCACCATCTATAATTTTAGTGGGTGTGTGAGGACCGTTCGCTATGATACTCCACATATCATAGTCGAGTGCTTGGATAAATATTTTCATCCGAGCTTTCCAATAGGTGTAATTAGACCCATTGAAAAGTGAAGGTCGGTTGGTGGATTGCCCCTCGGCTAGAGAAGTGCTGACATGAGTTGCCATAGATCTTTTGCTCTTTGATTGTTTAGATCAAAGAAGGACCAGAGCACCGGACTCTGATATCACTTGTTGCCCAGCTATGCAACCCAAGAGGGGGGGGTGAATTGGGTTTCTAAAAATTTTAAGCTTAACTAATGACTTATGAGAAATGTTTGACAAAGCTAAATAGATAGAGTGAGTAGAATTAATTCAAGGCTAATAGCAAGAGCAAGAATGCAAGAGAATAATGAAGAGATAAAGAAGAGCAATTAGACACACACCAAACATAAGGATTTATAGTGGTTAGGTGCCAACCTTGCACCTACATCCACTCCCCAAGCTCCTACTTGGAAATTTCAATCCACTAATCTTGTATTCAACCCGAATATAAACGTCGGAAACTCCGACTCTAGCTATCCCAAGCTAGACCACTTGTTTCACGGGAACAAGCCAACCTAATACACTCCGATTCTAGGTTCGGATCAACCTTCCCTTGTTTTGGAACCCTTCCAAAACAAAACCAATCACTCAAACTGAGTATAACAATTTATAGCACAAATAAGTACAAAGAAAGCTCCTTCAATGAGCGAATATAGCTTTAAATACACTTTACTCAAGAGAAAAAGACCCTTTTTGGATTTCCTCAAGGTGGATGGAGACTTGAATGTGCACTTAAGGAGTTGGTGAGCTTGGATTAAAGGCTTCTTGAAAGCTTTGAATGAGCTCTTGCTTAGGGCTGAAAAGTTGGCTTGAAATCTCTTTTTCAAAATCTCTCTACTTGAATCCTCTTCTTGATTCCCACCTTTTTATCCCTTTTATAGCTTTAAGAAATAGAGGAAATCATTCTAGACTGAAAAAAGAGCCGTTAGACTGCATTAAATGAGCATTAAAAGTATTTAAAATGGGTAAAAAATTAGTCGTTGCGAAAAAATTCCGTCACAGTGGTCGACTCATGAGTCGACTCATGCCTGGGGGTCGACTCATGGGTCGACCTCTGTGGAAAATCATCACAAAAGTGAACAGGATCCATGGTTCTGTAAAACTGGCAAAAAGACCCGCAGAGGTCGACTCATAAGTCGACTCATGCCTTGAGGGTCGACTCATGGGTTGACTCACAGGGTGTGCCAAGTCTGTGCCGGCCAGGAATTTCAGCATGCCAGTCATCTCATGTGCCATGAGTCGACTCATGGGTCGACTCATGATTTTCAATCATGCATATCTTTCAAAATACAAGTCCAAAATCAATAAAATTTTCACCATTGGATCACAAATCTTTTGTTCTATCATTTGATACTATCAAATCAGGATTTTGGTAAAATTACAATTTTTTCCCTGACGAGCAATAAGTCTTTTTCAAGTGAAAATCATTGGTACCCCTTCAACTGCTTTGTAATCATCAAAATCAATCTAAGGAGCAACAATTATAATTTTAGATTTATTAGAATAAATTTGTTTAGGATATGGCTTAAAAAAGAATTACATCATACAAAAAATAAGTATTTTTTGAGCATTGAAACTATAAGAGGATTATGTATAAAATTTATAGATAAATAAAAAATATATATATATTTAGTTTATTTATGGATTGGATGATGGCACATATTAGTAGAATCTTTAATAATTTATATTATCATTTTTTATATTAGATTACTTGATCTTTCTTAAGTCTATTGAAGATAATGGAGTACATTCATTATTTCAAATCAAAGTTTAGATTTTGGAGCTGATCTAAGGTATCTTGCTATTATCAAATTTTTGAAAGACTTATATAAGTTTTTAATAAATAAGCGACAAGATTTCATATTGATTTATTTATTGATGTAAGAGTCACGATGAAAAAAGCTATCCATAAAAGATAACCAAATTGATTCTACTTACAATGGTATTGACTTGAGACCTTCTAATTTATTGGAGGTTTAGGTTAATCATTTTATAAAGAAAGATTAGTTTGAAATAGTCTCAATTATCAAAAAATTTAGGATTAACTTACTCCAAATTAATTCTAGATATATTGAATTCTAGATGAGTGGTGAAAGCTTATGCAATAATTTCAAATATAAAAAATAGATCAAGATTTAATTTTAATGTGGCATGCTCGAGGAATAGTAAAGATAAAGAAACTTAAAATTTTACTCTAGTTCTATCTAAAAAAAAAATTGAAAGGTTGGATCTTTTACTGGAATTCTTCCGATAGTCTTGGAGAATTCGATGGATTCATATCATAGTGCATAATAGAAGTATGGTGGTTGAATTATACTAAAATTAGTTAAGAATGCTAATGTAGTAAGTAATATAAACGGAAATTTGATTTTTGTAAAAGAGACCATTATTAATAAATGAAAGGATAAGATTATTGATTCTTGGGCTTGTTTAGACATTGCAATACTATCTTCGATAATTGGTTTTATTATAGCAATGGTTAGAAGAATTTTGAGCATCTAATGCTTTAGACTTTTCTATGTTTATGAAGAATAGATATGGTGGATTATAATTTTTATATAAAATTAATCAAGAGCAAATAATTTCATAGGCAAAGAATTATAATATTTTAAATTAAGATTAAGAGATCAAAGAAATTCATTATCTTGCAAATAGAAATAATCTTGTTTCGAAATACCGTATAATTATTCATGTTAAAAACTCATGGAATAAGTACTTTAAAATGTAAATAATTTAAAAACTTAAGGACAATATGAGGATTATGTATTTTAATGTTCGAAACCTCAAATATGTCAAGTTTTGAGGATGAAATTTTTTTTAAGAGGGGTAGAATGTAATATCCTGTTTTAAAAATCAAGTCCACCCAATTATGGCCCATTAAGCCCACAGGAAAAAAAAATTGAACGAAGACTCCCAACGGGAGTCTTCTTCTTCCTCCCCTTGCCTGACTAGATTAAGGACTCTTAAGGCAACTAGGAATCCTAGGAAGAGCTCTATAAAACCTCTCCTTCCTCCTTTATAGCCGGCCATGACGAGCACCGATTTCTCTCCATTCTCTCTCAGATTTTTCTGTTGAAGCCACCGACACTCTCTTCGTGTTTGCCTCAAATTCTCATCGGAGATCTCACCGAAGTCGGAGATAAGCCCCGACCCTCCTTTCTCTCTTTCTTCCCCTCCTTTCTATGGCATGGCACATCCTCGCTGGCCGTCGGGTTCGTCGGAAAATCCATAAAAAGGTAAGACTCTATTTTTCTCTATTTGGTCGAGCCATCTCCTTCTCTTTTCCAACCACCGATATCGTTGTTTGCAGCATCTCACCTCTAGGTTTGGATCTCGACCTCTCTACCTATCTTCTCCGAAGGTCATGGCCACCGATGATCGGCCAATGACCGGAGAAATTCAAGGAAAGAGAGGCGGTCCCCTATTTTTTCAAATTCTTCTAAATTCTCACCAGACGATCCTTGCCGCCGGCTGTCTCTTGTCCCACTGCCATCGACTGTCACTGTCGGACCTTCGACCGTCCCACCGCACCTCGTCGGAGCACAAGCCACCAAGTCCCCCCTCGTGTCCCTCCTTTGTTCGGCCAGGAAAAGAAAAAAGAAAAGAAAAGAAAAGAAAGAAGAAGAAGAAAAGAAAAGGAAAAGAAAAAAAATAAGAGAGAGAAAAAGATTTTCGCTCTCTCTCTCTTCTCTCTCTCCTTCTTTCTTTAGGATCTTTCTACTTTCTCTCTAACTGCATCATGAACCTTAAGATAAACTTGAGATGAAAATAAGATGATCTGAAATTATTTCGAAAGTCGTGCAGTAGGTTGGATCCCAGTCCGGTCCTCATTCGAAATTTATAGCATCTGATCACAGTTAATCCATATTGAGTCACCTTGATATGACCTCTTATGATTTCAATCATGATTACCTCTTCTGAAGGATACGAAGATTCTTTCTTCATTTTCTCTCTCTACTTTCTCTCTCATAAATGACTTTTTCTCTTTACGAAGGTCTATGAATCTTGTATCGAGTCATGTCTTCATTTTCTAAGAATCTATGTTGACTCCAATAAGATGACTTGAAGCTGCTTTGATATCCGTATTGTATGTCAACCTCATTTGGCCATATCAAATATCTTTCAAATCCATTATTAATGAACTCTATTGATTGATCTTGATTTAGATCCGATCCGTGCTTCACGATTCCTTAATCAAGTCACTTAAATCTAACCCTTAGCTCGGAGATCCTGAATTGCCCTAGTGTCTGGATGGTCCGACACGTCTGATCAACAATTCTCTTTTTTTATGATTTAATCTTATAATATTCATCGAATAGAAATTGATGATGATTTGATATTTTAAATAGGATTAGCTGATTCTTCTAATAAAGTCTGAAGATTTAAGATGAACGAGGTAAGTGGATCTTACGCTCAATATTTATTTTTAAATAATCATATTTTTCATATAAAGAATCGCTGTTGATGAAATTATATTTTTTATAAAATAAGAAGATATGAAAAACATGTTTTATTATGAGCATTGATTCCATAAATATGTTTTATGAAAGTAGCTTGATTATGAGGCATAAATTTTATTATTTTTTTCATCTATGTATATGTATATTTTAAAAAATATATATAAAAATTTCAAAGGCTCTTACATAGCTATGAACGAATCTCTTCGGAAAGGTCGACATCTGGAGCTAGCATCGATACGAAATATGGCCCCGTCAATAGGTATAAAGTTGGCACACGAAATATGAACTCTATCGATTAAGAAACATAGCTCTGTCATGAATATAATAGTGACCTTAGTATGAATATCTGTGAGCAATGTTTTAAAACATGACACAAATACATGACAAGAATGATTTATGATTTATGATTGTGAAATATATATGATTTATGCATGCATGATAGATTTATAACTTATTTTATTATATACTTTATGAAATATTTATTTTTATAATATCTGTTATTTTTTAAATATTGCATTATCATAGAAAATTTATGCTTGATCCGATAAGAAAATGCAAGTTCTACTTACTGGACTAGTGTAGCTTATATTTTTTTAATTTTAATTTTTATTTTTATAGAAAAAAATGTTAGGATCGACGAAGAATTTAAGCTTGGAGATTTGCGTAGCAAGTTTAAAAATTTGGTAGCAAAAATTTAATTTATTTTATAATCATGAATTTGTAATTATTTATTTACGAATGTTGAGATTTGGATTTAGTCAATCTGAACTAATATTGATTTAATTATTTGATGAATAATGAAATTGAATCTTTTATTTGATGGATTTTAGCTGATTATGATTGATTGACTTCGTGTTATTGTGAATCCCATTTCTAGCATGACCGTGTTATGTTTCGAATTTAAAGCATGATAAAAAGTAGACTGAACACCTTGCTCAACTATTCTTCAATTTTACCTTTTTATTGCTGCACGTCTAAATGCCTTTAGAACACTTTTCTTTGACTTGCCCTATCTCAGACACGAGAAATAGGACAATTTAGCTGTGCAAACTATATGACCGTTGCAAGTTTGCCAAGTAAACTAGTTTTGTTGTTTTACTACATCAAAGACTGAAGAAAAAAACAGTATACGCTTTTGTTGATATTTAAAAAATTAGGTCCAGACTGGAGGCTATAAACTAATTTCTTGTTTAATAATGAGTTTAAATAACATTTGAGCTATTTGAAGACAACAATTGACAGCCAGCACGCTGTTGCTTCTAAATCTTGAAGCCAAAGAATCAGGCAAATAAATATAGGAAAGGTCACACCTTCAGTGCGTGATGCTTTCGTAAGTGTCAAGTTTCAAAACATCACAGCAAACAAGAAACCATGATTGTGATGAGTGACAAAGGCAAGCAGATTGTTAGGGTTTGGATGGGTTCCTCCTCGGAGGGGCCAAGGAAGGTCCTTCCACCCAAATTAGGGGATTGTTGGGATATACCGACCGATCCCTCTACGCCGACTTACCTTCGGACCTGTCCGACCGACGTCCGACTCTATCGACCGACGACTCTACCGACCGACGACTCCGATGATGACTGCCGGCAATGACCTTCGACGACATCCGACCGAAGGTATGTCGACCGAACAAACTCGTACTGTTTTCCGACCGACCAAGCGGCCGAGCCCAAATCATCGACCCACTGTCGGAGGTGGCAGCCGACGTCCGACTCCCGCAAGGCACCAGACCAACTGACGGTGTCTCCGGGTCATCACCCGACGTCCTGACAGCCGAATACCGATATATAGTCGGCCAGACCATCCAAATATCGTACGACCACTATGGGCAGTTGTCCTGTCAAGGACATGCGACACGGCCGCCCTGGAGCACTGTCCTGCCAAGGGCATGGATTAATCCCAACGACTTGACAGCCCATGATGATTTGACAGTCCACGATGATTTGACAGCCCACGACGATCTGACAGTCCCCGGCGATTTGACAACTCCCTAGTTGTCTGCATCATTAATGGCGGGACCATACCGCATTCTACTATAAAACGGGGTAAAGCAACAGTATTGGTAGGTCCTAAGATCTAAGTTCGAAGAAGCACCTCTGAGCTCTTGAACTCTCTTTCTCTCTCCCCCGCTGAGCCCCTGATTTTTCACTGTTGCTTAATCTCCTCTCTGACTTGATCGTCAGAGGATCTCCGCCGAAGGCATCTCCGATCTGTGAGGACTTTTCTTATAGATGCGCGACACCGACGATCGGACGACGGGGAGATTGGCCGCAACAGGGATAATCGGCAATAATCGACTGTGGAGGTTCGGTTGAACTAGGTTTCAGATTTAAGGTTTAGTGTTCGTCTTCTCCATCAAAAGAAAGTCCGATATGAGATGTTGTCTCGGGTGATGATAGTGGTCGTTTGTGGGCTGATGTTGTTCACGGTGCTCGAAGATTTCATTGGGATACTTCTAGGGCATTGCCAACTGATATTGTGTTTTTGGAAGAGGAGTTTGTCTAGGTGGTTGTTTTTGATGATCAAGAAGTTGATGCGGCATGCTGTTGGTAGAGCTCTGCTCTCATAGGTAAGTTCCTTAGCCATGGATTCTCCTTGGAGTTCATTCAATGGGAGTTACGGGTGAGATGGAATCTGGATGGTCCTTTCATGTTTCCTCCTTATCCGATAGTGTGTTCTTGATCAATTTTTTTTCCCCAATAGGTCAAGGATAGGGTTCTTGATAAAAGGGTCATGGTCATTGGCCGGCTAGTTGTTGGTATTGGAATGGTGGAGATCGAGCTGTGACACTTTTTAGTGCGCTAAGGTATGGGTTAGGTTGCCAGATCTCCCATTGGTACTGAACTATGAGCTCGAGAGAGTATCTTGAAAATGCAATTGAAAACTCCAAGGCAATTAGCTCTAAACAGTAATATGCAACAGTTGAGAGAACATCTTGTAGCACAAGATAAAAAGATAAGGCAATAATGGCAGCCTTGGTGCAAGCCACACGGAGGCATAAACTAATCAATAAGGGAATCATTGACGAGTACAGCAAATTCCAATGGACACACATGCAATGACCCAATGAATAAACTTAGAATAAAACCAAGAAGCTTGAAAGACATTAATAAGGAATTGCCATTGAACTCTATCATGGGCCTTTTCCATGTCAAATTTAAGGGCCATCAAAAACTTTTTAGGAGAGGCCCTGACCAAGGAGTGCATTATTTCATGGGTAAGGAGAATATTATCAGCTTTGTCACACCCCTGAACAAATACTCCCTATTCATTAGAAACTAACCTCCGAAGCAATGGTTGCAGTTTACACACCAAAATTTTAGCACCAACTTATAGATGATATTGCGTAGACTAATCGGTCTATAATCCACTACCCTTTTCGAATTAGATTTTTTTGGCAATAAAGTGATAAACGGCTGCTTTCAAGAAACTGGCATAAGATCATGTTGAAAAAAGTGCTTTATAGCATTAATGACATCCAAATGGACAATATGCCAGAACTCAAGAAAAAAGAAAGACTGAAACCCATTTGGTCTGGGGGCCTTATCAAACTGCATACTAAACATGGCTCCCTCAACCACTTCTTTAGTGACTACTTGAACTAACGACTCATTTTGGGCAGCAGACAGGTAAGAAGATGGCAAAAGTAAAGACATCTCCTAAAACACAACGGTTCAAAAAGAGGCCAACAATAACTACCTAATAGCTGCTTCATTATTAACAACCTGCCCTTGATGAGTAATTAACCGAGAGATACAATTGGGCTGCCGTCGCAAAAGTGTAGAGCGATGAAAAAATTTAGTATTGATACTAGCTTCCAATAACGACCGGACCTAAGATTTTTGGTGCCAAAAGACCTCTTGGAGCCATAAAGTCTCATGATGAGATTGCAACACAGTTATAAGACGAGCATGATCGGAATAACTTTAGGGCCCAAATTGAACTTCTGCCTCTTGAAGATGCTGCAATTCCTGATGTAAAGCTTCACCATAGTAAAATATGTTACCAACATTAGTCTGATTCCACTAGCAAAATGCTTTAGAGGTATTTGTAATAGGAGAGACAATCAAACATCTGGTGAATGAGAACCATCACATATTCATGCCTGATGCACCACATCCTGGACTCCTTGACAAAAAAGACAAAAACATTCAAAACAAAAAAGAGCAGGACCTCGAGACTTGACCAAAGCAAAAGACAATGATCAAATGCAAAGCGGAATAGATGTGACACTTTAGATTCTATATACATGTTTAACTGGCTATCAAATGCAAAAGCCTAATCCAGCCTCTCCCAACTTCGCATAGAATCATGCTAATTATTGCACCAAGTATAAAGACCCTGAAACCCTAAATCAACCAGGCCAATAGTACAGAGAAGCTATCAAAACTCCCGAATACCCAATTTAGTAAAAAAAGCTTATCATCTTGATTTAATATGCAATTGAAATCACCAATTAAAGCAAATGGAAGATCCAACTACAAAACCTGAACAATTGATTCCAAATGACCCTTCTGCAGAGCACATTTGTACTAGCATATAAAACCCCCAAGATCCAAGAAGAAAAGGATGGTGTAGTAATCAATACTCGAAAAACTATTGGGCAATCTATATGGAAAATCCACCGGACCTAACCCTTTACGACATGCAATAATGATACCACTTGACAAACCCTGAGCTAGAAACAAAATACACATTCCAAACATGGCTAAAAGGTTACAAACATGAGGCAAAGACTCTTCAGCGAGTCTTGTCTCCAAAAAAAATAGCAAATATCAGGTTGATGCTGATGGATCAAAGACTTAAAGTGATAAAAAAAGGCTTAGCAGTCCCATGCCAACTCCAAACAAGAACCTGCATCCAGATAACCGGAAAAAATTTAGAGACCCCTCTTCACCCCTAATAGCAGATCCAATACAAAAAGCCCAATTAGGGACGGCACCAAGCCGGATACCAGATCAGTCCATTCCCATACCTATCCTTCAAGTAAAAATTTCATACCCATATCCACCTCATACTTATCTTGGGGTTGGGTCAAATAGAGATCGGATCAAATTGAATCAGATATATAGAAAGTATTGATCAGATCAAGTCGGGTTAAATATATGTAAATATATAAAATTATTATAATTTTAAAAATAAAATATATATTATGCTTATATTGAATTGGATTTAGATCGAAGCATATTATCCGTACCCAATCGCAGCCCACTTCGGATATTTTTTTTAGAACTCATACCTATCCTGAGTTCCAATCGGATTGGATAAAATCCCTCCCATTCGGATTGGGCGACAGGTCAGCTAAAATTACCACCGCTAAGCTCAATCCCTAACCCTAGTTACAATTGCAGCCTCCCTATTCTCAGTTATAGTTCATCTTGAGAAATTGTATGAATAATATCTTCCCATCGAGACTCCACAGAAGATAAAACATGCTGTAGATGAGTAAAATGAACAGTATGAGGAAGATGAGTTACCAAAGCCCAATTGATCAAGCTGAGCACATGAAATTGCAAAAGAACCCTTCACGATGGAGTCATGAGAGGAACCCTCCAAACACGCATCCTGCTGCTGGTTAGAAGAAGAACCTGGCTAATCCAGCAAGCCATCTACAGCATAGTCCACCGATAACTCTGGTGGAGGAGATGACAAAACCTAAGCTTGAGGAGATTGCAAACCCGAAGATCGAGGAGCCTTCTGATCCTTTGGTGGAGAATGCTTTCTTTTTTTCTAAAACATAGCAATCCCAACCTTAGGTTTTTGAGTAGAGAAAGTAAAAGCTTGAGCTATAAGCTGATTGTCACCCTCCCCCATTGACTCATCATGCAGGAAGGGAGCATACCTGGATCCTTGGGCAATAGAGCCCTTCATGGACATCAAGTCCCACTGTGAATGGGACATCTTGGATGCTCACGTTAGTTGAGACCAATGTGACCCACCAAGTGCAACAGCCTACGGAATGTTAAGATTTATTATCAGGCCCCAATAAGTTAGGACTCTATTTTTATGACTTTAAAATTTTGAGGTCATTAGTTTTGATGACTTTAAAATTTTATTTCTAATATTATTTTATTTAATTATTTTTTTTTTAAATTATTAAAATTTATGTTCTAGTGGATCTTTGATTTGTGAGTTTAGATAAGAGTCAAACTTTCACATAGTATTTATTTTGGATCTTGAACCAACATATTTGATCTACTCTAGAAAGCATGCAGTTTCATATGGTATTAGAGTTATAGGTTTTGAGATTAGTGGCCCTTGTGTCTATGGCTCTATATACTGTCAAAGCTATAGATTTTGATATTAGTGGCCTTGTGTTGGTGGCTCTACATGATATTAGAGCCATAGACTTTGAGGGAACGTTTCATATAGGATGATCCATCTCAGATCAAGAGTGATGTGGTTGGAGGTGATAAGATCACCGTATTTGGTTGCACCATGATGATCCTATATAGTAGTAGTTTTAAATCACTTTTACTCTTCAAATCACCTCCCAACTTAGTGATGGGATATCTGTCCTTGAGGTCGAAAATCCAAGATCACCCCTAGGCAGTGATCTTGAACTTAAATATAAGGACAAAAATATCCCTTAGTCTAGTAAAAATATTGATATTCAGTATATCATTAATATATTATATCAATATTGTATATATAATATTATATTATATTTGATATTATATATTATATTCATGATATATATTATATGATAATATATTATTATCATATTATGATTCAATGATAATTTTAAATTAGAGTAAAAATATCTTATTATACTTTATATTTATATAATAAAATATTTAATATATTACTTCAATTTATCTTATTTTTCTAATCAAAATAAATCTTCATATTAATAGATAATATACTATAAGTATAAAAAAATATTAATTCTATAATAACAATTAATATATTTTGATAAGATTAATAATTTATAAGGCTAATAAATATATTTTTATAGAATCTATTAATTATTAATATATTAATAAATATAATAATATTTTATTTATAATATATTATATATTATTAATAAATATATTTTTATAAAATATATTATGAATAGTTTTGATATTATATAATCAATGATATTAAATTTTTATAGAATACTAAATAGATTACTCATGGATACTTAAGGATCTTTAATCACTAGATCATAGCTTATCAAATACCATGATCTTAGATCATTGGTGTTATATCACTACATAATTTTGATCATCGGTGATCTTGGATCACTATGGCGATCTCATTTGGATCACAAAATGCTACCTGAAAGTGGTCGAGTGATATACGGCTTCGATCAGATTTGTTTAGAGTATGATTTTTTTGGAACGATAACTTGATTGTTGGTAATTCTTGTATTCATAGCTCGGCATGGTTGAAGAGCTTCTAGTAATTCATTGTGTAATGGTGCAAGCATGTTGAATCTTATTTGGTGATTCAAAAGATGAATCATCATAGCTAATGCTATTACTATCTCTATCAATGGATTTATATATGAGATGCTTGATCTTACCAACATCAACAAGGTTGCTTTTACTACTATCACTTTTTTTGTAAGTTGAACAATATCTATTATTCATATTGGAAGGCTCTTGCCAGGTCTTATTTGAAAAACTAAGATTTATGGGATATGTTGGATGAGTCGGAGATGATACCTATAGATGAGATCGCGAGAAGAAAATAAAATTTGAAACCTCGAAAGATAATGTGGATTATTCAAAATTTAATTGATAAAAAAAATTATCTTCGTATTTAGGACGTAAAGGAACCGAAGAAAGTATGGGATGTTCTTGCAGTTGCCTACTCAAATTCTGGCAATATGAAAAATCACAAATGAAAATTACCTAAAGAGTAGATTTCGGTTCCAAGCTTTCCTAAAGATCTAAAGAAAGACCAAAATTGATTTAAAAATAAAGATTTAAAATAGAGAGTGCTTGATCAGTTAGAGATTGGATCGATTTTTGAAGACTCAAAGTATGATAAGGTTGATCAGCTTGAAGATCAATTAAGTCCAAAAGAAAATTCGGAGCAAGATAAGCTCGATCAGATAGCTACCACATTAAGTTCAAAAGAGATCATGATTGAAGATTATTTTGTTAATTTTGAAACTGCTCGAAAAAAGTCAGAGTATGCTATAGTTGATTCAGTTAAGAAGATTCGTATTGAGGAATCGAATTATGTAGAAGAGTCTTGTATCAAAACTATTCAAGATTTATATATTTCATATGAAAATTTAGTCAGTCCTGAAGATAAAAAGTTAACTAATTTTAAAGTAATTTTAGAGATCAAGCATCAAGAAGATATACTTGATGGAGATGATTCTTGTTGTGCTTTCATAGTCAATAAGATTTTTGATACATTAATTAATTTTGAAGCTACTTTGAAGTTCATACTGTTAGAATACTCTATCTATGAGATTTAATCCCATATATAGAAGCCAACTGTGTGCAGATACTTGAGGCTTCCCAAGTGGGGAATTATGAATATGATGAAATTTTTATTTTTAATTTTATTTATTTGTAGGTAATAATTGATGGATACAGTTATTACAACTGACAACTTGATATTCTTTGGAATAAGTTGGATGCTTGAAGAAATCTTAACATCATGACCACGGAGTCAGCGCCAAGAGAAAGTGCTGCAGGATATCATCATCTTCGATATATGCATCGAAGAAGATGAGCCAGTAGAGAAATTATTATTCAAGCTAATGAATGAGTTCCGCTATTTAATTATTAATTCAACAAATTATTATATGCCTCTGTTCTAGCAGCGATGATAGTTATGACTACTATGGCATTTTATGACATCGATAGTATGGATTTTGCAATGAGCGGGAATATTAAGATTCATTACTAAGTCTCAATCTAATTAAATTTTTTTTTTAATCGATCATTAATTTTAATAAATTTATGATTCAATTTTTAGTGTTTTTCTATTTAATTAGTTTCTTCTAAAGGTTATTAAAATTTGTGTTCTAGTAGGTTTCTGATTTATGAGTTCAAGTAAGAGTCAAACTCTTACTCACGTGGTGCTTTATTTAAAGGGACAATTGGTGTCTCTTTTAGATAAGAAAAATAATGTAGAAGATGGTGGAAAAATCGTATAGAAGATTATGGTAGGAAGAGAGAGAGTTAGAGATATCCTTTTTAGTGAGGCATGAGGGAGCTTCTTTATGTGGCTAGATTTTTTTTTAATAAAGATTTTTTTCTCCTAAATTTTTTTTTTTCAATATTTTTTTCTATTTTTTGTGTTTGTTTAGAATCTTGGATCAATACGTTCGATCTACTCTACTCTAGATAGTATGCCATTCTACACAGAGCAGGGGTTCGACGGGAAGCCTGTGATGAAGCCCCAGAGACTGGGACGTGGGCTACTCTGACCCAAGCACCATATAGCATGACACCCTCCCGAGCACAAGCACACCCACAGTCTCCTATATAAACACCAGTTCGACCACATGCATAACAAAGATCAGGGAGGTCTACATGAGGTGTTGTGTTTTGTTGGTAAGCTGTTGCCACCATCTTCTGTACCACTTGTTGAGCTTGTGGGAGTATGGTTGAGGTTTAAAGGTGGCTGTCTTATGCTCACTCTTTTCAATTGTAGATTGAGCATGATTCATCCACAGTTATTTGGGGCTTAATGTTCCTTCTAAGTCTAAGCATCCTTTTTAGACATTATTTAAAGATATCCTTACTTGGAAGGCTGTGCTTCCGTTATGCCATATCGCTTGTGTATCAAGAAGCTAATCAGTTGCGGACTGGTCAGCTTCTTATGCTTTGCAGGGATCTTTCTCATTCTTTAATTCAAATTTATTGCCAGGGAACTTGGTTCGTGTTCTGCGTATAGATACTGTGGGAACAACTTATGTGAGGTATGTTTAATTTCATGTTTCTCTTACTTTGTTTCTATTTTTACTTCTTTACTAGATTGGCCTCTTATTTCTACTGGGTCTCCTCTATTTTTTTTGCCAATAGTTGTGGGATTCAACTATGCTTTGTGCGGTTTATAGCCTTCTTATCCATTAGCTTGGCTGTTGTGATTTTGCTGCTCAATATTAGACTCAGGCATTGGATGGATTTCTGCTGCAACAATTTCGCTTCTGTTATTTCGTCCTATATTATGTCATCTATTTGTCATTGTTTTACAGCATATCTACTATCTGCTCTTGTTGATCTGCATTGTAGGCTGCATCTATTGACCCGCATATGTTTTTTCCCATGGCCAATCTTATTGTTGTAATATCAGGGTTATGGCTTTGGGTAATGGTCTATGTTTCTTTTCTACTCATCAGGCACTTCTAGTGTTTTCCAATCACCTGGTCTCCATCATTGCTGAGTTTCATCTTTCAGTGCGAATATTTTTAGGGGATGATGGTTCCTTATTATTGTCTGGTAGTAATATTTCGATCTCATTTTTTTTTGCATTGTCTGCAAACTAGTTGTTGTTTTAGGCTTTACGTTCTTCCTCAACCTTTCAGACGATATTACAACGATAAGGCCCTTTGCTTCAACAGCACCCTGTTTTAGGTTTTCCTTACGTATAGTTCACCGAATTCTAGTTGTTGTTTTAGGCTTTACGTTCTTCCTCAACCTTTCAGACGATATATGATTAAGGCCCTTCGCTTCAACAGCACGCTGTTTTAGGTTTTCCTTATGTATAGTTCACCGTATTTTCCTTCTTTCCCATTTCTTCTATTGTATCAGCCTTTATAGGTTTTATGTATAATAATATATTTGCCGAAGGTCATTTTGTCTGTTTTGGTTGTTCAGAGCCCCGTGTTCTTTTACGGATATATTTCATGAAAAAATTGGTCAACTTTTCTATTGACCAACTTACCTATGTTTTTATACTTTTCAAGATGGATAAGTTACTTTTCATAGACAGCATTTATCTATGAAATTTAAAAAAAAAAAATTATCCACCTAGAAAGTTGCTAAATTATTTTCCATCATGCAGTAAAATAGGTATTTAATTTTATTTTTAAAATACTCTATCCTCATTTTTAATGCCTCCATCATTCAATGTCCAATAATTTAGCCATCCACTTTCTCCAAATCTAAAAAATATAAAGGATATTATAAAAAATATGGATAAATTTTAGTAACTTATCCAGAAAAGTAGTAATATAAAAAAATATAGGTAAGGGTGTAAATAGATCGGATCAGATCGGGGTCACTCATGACCCCGATCCCATCCGATTTTTTGATCGGATTTGAATATTCAATCAAATCTAGCCCAGTAAAAGATTGGATTAGGTCTATGATCAAATTTCTTAACCCTACATATCATTCGAGTCGGATCGGGTCAAGTCCATGTATAACCCGACCTCGATCCATAAAATACGGATTCGATTCAGATCCAGATCTGGATCGATTTGGGTCTGGATTATAAATAACAAGATCAATAAGTACCAAATAAGAACTGTCACGACACTTTTGTACAGTAACATTGCCTAAGAACTAACTTTTCTTTAGTGTGTGCTTTTTATTATTAACTTATGTACCAATTTTTAGATTATCAAGCAGAATATATTACTTGTTCTTAATCCATATCTAGTTCTACTTATGTGTTTATTCTTATTGATGTTTTTAATGAAGTTTATGAAGCTAATATGAGTACCAAGACCCAACTAATGAGAGCATATAAAAATGAGTACCAAAATATTTCACATAATTTGGAAAGCTGGTAATGACAGCCAACAATCTTTGATCAATAGAATCTTGATTTTTTTCCAACCTATATGTAAAGTCGGGACGAATGAAGATAAGAAAAAATCAAAGAGTTCTATTTTATCTATTTTTAAATTAATATGCTTTTATCACTTCTGTAATGTTAGATGAATAAATATTTTAATTCTACTTCCATTATGCTTCTTTTTGACATATATTTTAAACCTTGAATGATGTTAATGGAGTAGTAAAAATATGAGTTTAAAAGAATCATCCTTCAAAGAACCGAAGAATTATAATTATGAAAATAAACAAAGAAATAAAAAGAACAAAAAGAAGTAGAGCTTTAAACTTCAATAAGCAAGGAGAATGAAACCAAAGAAGGCAATCATGGCCGGATCTTGTATTGGGTTGATTTGGATCTTGTATTGGGTTTAGATCTGGATCAACTCAAAAATCTCCATAGATCGAATCAGATCAAAATTTAGTAAATTCAAATCCGATCTGAAAAATGAAATGGATACAATTTTAGAACCCAATCCAAATTTACGGGTCCTTTAAACTGATTCAGATCGGGCCTATGCAGCTCAAATTAGGTCGGATCATGGGTCGACTCATTTGCAGCCTTACATATGAGCAACAAATTTGAAGCTATTTTTCTATACATAAAACAATATGAATAAATTATTTTTTTATCTAAATATTATCTAAAAAATATTTATCTAGAAAAATATAGATTCTAGAATAAATTTTTTATCTACAAAAAAAATAGATATCCATATATATAGATTTCCAGATTACTTACTTGAGAGTATGGGCAAATTATTTTGTATTCTGCTGCCTTCTTTTTACTTTTCTATTAGCAATATGATTGTCCTTTACCCTAACCGCTGTCGAGAGCAGAACAGGAATTCCAAGCCCATTTTGGTATCTCAGAATTCATTGAATCCAAGGTTACACGCTACATCACGTAACAAAATTCCTGATATCTACTATTGAATTTCATGCGGACAGGCAGACCTAGAGTTATATGCCTTGAATTCCTCCATCGAAGCTTGGAATGTAAGGCTGAGAAATATCTCCAGTCTACACCTGCAAGTGCATTGAGTACCGAGTCAAATACCAATTTAAGGGAAAGAATTTTGTGTCAGACGCTCAGATTTTGCAACCAAGATCACCGAAAGGCTTCCAGCATCAACTTTAAGAAATTAAGGTAAAGTTAAGCTATCTAAAATTCAAGAACCAGGAGAAATAACTAAGCTATATGAAATTCTAATTAAAAGCCAATCTTCTCTTCTGTTTAAGGAGTAGTTTGCATACAAAATAAGGGGAATCAAGTGACTTAGAATAGCCGACAATCGGAAAGGCAGCTTTTCATCTCCTAGGTCTCCATTGTCATATGTTTTTTTTTTTTTCATGTCACGAGACTACTAACAAACAGTATTGATAGAGGTGGATCTGACTCATTTTCGTGAGCTTCTTTTACCCAAAATAAAGGGTAAAAAATGACTACTAACAGCAGTCATCGTCATTTTCGTGAGCTTCATTTGACTACTAACAACAGAGCGCACTGCAGAAGATCTGGGATTTGCATTCATCTGACCAACGTTTCAAATGAAGATGACTGCTGACCATGATACGCACCACCATGCCTTCCATCATACCTGAAAACTTTGAACGACCAATTTTCCAACGGACATCACCTTGGTTTGCTTAGATCCGTGATGAAAAATTGCATTGACCGGTACTACATGTTAGGCTTATCATTTGAAATTTTGGCTGACCAAACGGTGTGTATCTCAATTGGTTTCTTGGGAAGGGGTTTGGCGGAAAAGTTGCAAGTGTTCAGAGAAAACCCAAACTGTCGTATGCGTACTCGTAAGTCGACACAGCAACGGTTCCGCATGAAGTTGGTTGTCTTACAAACATATGGACAGAAAGCACTTTTGGTTGCCTTTCTTATCCGGGCCACTTTTTCCCGGGTAAAGGTTATCTTCGGCCACCCGACTCATCCCTCCATCATCTGCTCTAACTACAGGGAATCGGATGTGATTCCATACAAAATTGACCACTCCTAGGAGTGATGAAATCATGAAAGTTGGATAACAGAAAAGATATTTCCGGGGGGGGGGGGGGGGGGGGGGGGAGGGGCCGAGGAAATCCAGTGCTGCCGGCTTCATGCATAGTAGTGGGGTGAAAAAAAATCCATTGCAAAATTGTCCGGTGAGAGAGAGAGAGAGAGAGAGAGATGGAGAGAGTATCTCTGGCTGCTCGTTAATGCAGTCACCGTCTCTGAAAGTTAAGGACTTTGATGGACCTCGCGTAAACACTGAAGAAGAGCACGGAGAAGCCAATAAGAACCAAAACAGTAACACCTGTCATTCCAGATTCAAAGCCCAGGTACTCCTCAAGATACTGTTTTATTGTGCCATCAAAACCAGCCCCAACTAATCTGGTTTCAACATCACCTAACTGTGATGTAATGATGCCTCGCAGAGTCCATGCAACAGGGCATATATAATAAAACCAAATCCACCAACCAGGGATATTCTGTGAGAAAAGGAACCATATACCATACTGTCAGCAACATGAATTTATATGTTGAACATCAGAAACCTAAAGGAAAAAAAAAACAGACAAGAAAATGTCTGGAAAGCTCCAACAATATGATCGTTGCAGACAAAATAGACAAGTATTTCAGAAGTGGTTCGAAAAAAAAAAAAAAGATTCCAACTTAAAAATGAAGTTGAGTAGTCAAATTCCATAATGCTATCTGAAAACTTCAATTGTCTGGTATCGGAGGGGGAAATCAATATTGTAGACCAGCAGAATGTATGTTTGACATGCAAATTTAACTGCTACTTATTTCTTAGTGGCCAGATAATAACAGACTAAAACTTGTAGAGAATTTGATAGTAAACTCAAGATCAACTTAAGTTTGGATAGTACATTTGGTTAATAACCATAACTAATATTTTGCTGATAATTATGTTATCTGTTATAGATATATTTCATAAAAGAGCAATTTTCATGTCTCTTTAAAACTCAAGTCATAGTCAACATAGATAATTATCTTTAGTTTTGAATCAAAAACAAGACCATTCACTTCCTACTATTCAAGCAAGCAATTGGACACTACAGGGCAATTGCCAGATTGTGGTTAGAAGGCTGTTGTATCATAGAAAGACATTGTCAATAGCAAAGGTTTAAGAGTAGATATGTTCCAGGATTCATGCAACTTCCCAAGAATAAAAGAAAAATAATATGGGGTATGATCAGGGTCCTAGCTACTTACAGGTTTTGGGACCAGAAAACCTGAGAGAAGATTCCACAGAGAGTAAAACGCTGATGAAACAACTGCTGCTAGCTGCTGAGAAGGTGTCAAACCAACTGCCATCATTCCATAGAATGTGAAGTAGGTGAAGGTGAGGAAACTGAATAAGAGGTATAATAAGAATTTCCCTGCAAAATAAAATGAATTAGAGTCTGTATTATGTGAAAAATTAAGCAATCACAGTCATGGCATCATTTCAGGGAAGTGAGGAACATGACCGGGAAGAATAATTATTGATATGATTAATTAGCTTTTAAGATTCTGAATCGGTCATACTTGACACCATGAAGAAGGCAAAGTATAGAAAAAGCTGCGAAGTTTGTTAAGATTCTAAGATGCAAGATTATGTACAATTGGTAAGCCCTTGTGGAGGATGGCTTGGATTAATCATACATTAAATCCTGAACCTAACATTCTGGGACTGCTATCTTTCCTCCTATTCATTCCTATTTAAGGCCAACTGTGTTTGTCAATGCAAATCCTGTCATTACCTTAGGATTGGTGTCCTACCGAGATTACATTAAAATTCTCAGAAGTAATCAGGATTTATCATAGTAAGGGAAAATAAACATCCTATTTTTCACCTAAATAGGGTGTCCAAATTTCTTTTTCGTGGGGTGTTGCATGAGAGTGCATTGAATGTTCAACAGTCGGTCACAGGAGTTAGCTTTATGTAATAGTATAGATAGATTTGCAGATAAGGTCTATTATCTTTGTTGATGTGAATCCTGAGATTTAGTTCTATCTCGGGTCCAGAGATACTCCTAGCATGCCAAACATATCATGAACATTAAGTATCAGAAAAAATACTATAATCTTTTTGATCACTCAATGGTAGATACACATGCACCACAAGCCCCGACTTGACAGTTCTAGGGGAAATGGAGAAAAAGGGACTATGCTTTCACAAATTAGTCCTTTCCTTGTAGCTTTTCATACTTAATATGGAACTTTGCCTGAGAAACTTCATCCTGATATAAATGTGAATGGTACTGAGTCTCTTCATTAATCATTTTCAATTTGGTGAAGTTTCTGCACCATCATCTTCTCATACATTATGAAACAGCCTACTTAGACAAGATGGAGAATCAAATTGTCCTTGAACTGTATGAAGATTGCTCTGCTCCCTTGAGATTCTTCAACAAAGTTGTTCACAAAGAAAGCAGCTACTCTAAAATATTGTGCATGTATTTCAGTTGGGGAGACCAGTTAATTGCTTTAACAGAATTAATAGAAATATATATGTGTCATAGTCCCTTAGCCTATCCAACAATAATCCCAGAGCACAACATGAAGTATGCTATTTTTACGCATCTTTCAAATAAGAAAAACAAAAATCATTTAGTGACTGATAACATCTTGCCCTATCAAAATGTTAGTTAATAAAGTAGAACTTGCACGCTCTTCTAGGTTGATCTTCATCTTAATCATCATTTCTTGAGAAAAGCATTTTTTTAGGTACAGGTCCAAAATGGTGCAAAATTTTCTCTATTGTACATGGAGATGATGTCTTAAGGATTTAAAACAGAGTGTGCAGCCTCTCTTCATCTGCCTTCTCCTCATCATCTTCAATTACCTCTGCTATTTGTTTTCATTCCCTTGAAGGGATTGATGTTGGCAAGTTAAATTCCATGGCATTATTTGAGACATGGAGTTGCAACATGTAAAGAGGCTAAGAGCAATGATGAGACAAAGGGATTTCTTCTTTTGGTTCTATGAATCATAGTCAGCAACTATGTCTGCGTTTTTCCTGTGGTTTTTCCTTTTAAACATAGAATTCCTTTCATAACTGCTTAACAGACATCCAATCTTGTTTCTTTGCAGATCGAGAACTTTTGCTGTAAGCCAATAACCATGTGGCCATAATATATGGTTGCAGACCTACAAGGTAGCAAATCAAGTTGTGCTGTTTTGATCAAAGTTTTCAGTACCAACTTATATCACCCAGTATGGGCATACCATACTGACCCGATATAGTAATGGTATAATATGGGGTCTTGATCAAGATGTGCAATACCATACCAAACCACCTGGTCCAATCAATATCGCACTGGCATGGACCACAAACTAGAATAATTAATGGTCTTGACATGTGAGTTTGCCCGAATAGGTGCAAACTGGTCCTTACCAGGTCAGAACTGCTTTGTTCCAAGTAGTTCAACCCAATAAAGGCCTTGTTCTGTTTTAGGGGCGCTATTATTAAGGGGAAAAGGACCTGACACCCCTTTTTCCCTCTTTTTCAGGGTAAGTGAGGAGAAAGAGAACATAAAGAGCAGAGAAAGAAAGGGAGTGATTGGATAGCGGAGGAGGTCCAAGAATTTCCCTCTTTCTTTTTTCTTTCTTTTACATCCCATAAATAGGTAAAAAATTAAAATTATGGGGAAATCATGCCAAAGTTTTGTATTTTGCTGTAATTTCATGATATATCAAGATCTTAATTAGATGTACGAAATGGTATAACGTTTTTAACTTTTGATATTTATTTTACCTTTATTAAAAAATATTTTGGATAAAAATTAATATAAAAAGGAGGCGATAAATTCTAAAAATCAATATGCATGGAGTTTAGTATGCTATCTGATTTTATTTATTGGTACCAATTTGGTAAATTTTTGGCATGTCATTTGCTTCTTGAATAAAACCCCAATTTCAAAGTAATTTATAGATTAATTAAGCTTTCAGACTTAATATGGACTGAAAAAATTTTCATGGTGCCCCTTATCAGAGACTATATTGACCATAATTAAAAATTTATCTTTTAAGATTTTATTTTAAATTAATAATTTTAATAAAAACTATTATTAATCAAAAAATTATGAGAATTCAATGACATGTATAGGCATTTCAGACATCTTTTTGGAGCAATATTAGTAGTTATGCAATTTATACATTTTTTTTATAAATTTAACATAAAAATAATAATGCAATGACAATTATGAAAATCTAGAATTATATAAATATAATGAAGTAATTTGTGAGGCAACTCGCACTTTTTAGGATTTTGGAAAATATTTCAAAATTTTGAGTGATTTTAAATTAAAAAAATAACCCATGAAAAATCATCAATAATTTGCTAATGCAGAGTGATACTTGATGCAACATTTTTTTGGAGTTGATGGCACATCTGCTGAAAATAGTATAGCTTGAATATATGAGCTAGACAAAGAAGATATTTTGAAAAAAATGGAGTGCAGAAGTCTGAGTCTTACAGGTTTGCAAGCTGAAAGACAAATATGTTTCCCTTTTAAACCAAATTCCACTTCTAACTTAGTCAAGGCACAACCATTTTTTATTGACTTAAGCAAGTCAAAATAGAACTTACAGAATCAAGCATAGGTGCTTCCACTTGTACTGTTTTCTTCTAATTTTTAAACTATAAGTTATTTTGAGCTTACAGAATCAAGCATAGGTGCGATTGATACATCTATCAAGCAAATTAGGGAGCTTTTGCTTGCTTTTACTCATGATATAGTTAAGCGGGATGGTTCTAAATTCTAACCATATTTGGTATGTTTATTAAATCTTACGAGTTTCCCTAGATATGTATTATCACATGATTATGGATTGTCACCTTTCTTTGATTTTGAAACTTCTATGCTTTACCCTTTTGCATGTTAAAGCTCATTATCAATGAGAATGATAAATTGATTATTTTTATCTCACCAAAATGATGGATATCAAAATGGCATCAGTCAAACAAAGAGGTCAAATTATGTTCAAGGGACCAAGAGTGCTAAGATATTTTTCCATGACTCAATTGAAATTGATGTAAATAGAAGAGAGGCAAATATACAAAAGAACTTTTAAAAAATCATGATGTGGCCTTGGGCTAATACAAATCCATCATGCATCTATATCTTTCTTTAATACTGCTAAGGAGATTTTAGATACTCTTGATGACACATCTACTGAAAAAAATACAACTTAAATAAATGAGCTAGACAAAGAAAATAATTCTAAAAAAATGGTGCAGAAGTCTAGTAAGTGAGTCTCAAATGTTTGTCAAGCTCAAGAAGTTGATTCGCAACTTCAAAAATAAACAGAAATTAGATAATTTTGAGTGAGCCTATTGTGACTCAGATAACTTGGAAAGTGAAAAAGACTTAATTATGCTTCCCTTTCTAACCAAATTCCATTTCTAAGTTAGTCAAGGTGTAACCATTTTTTATTGACTTGAGCAATTCAAAATAGTTAGAACTTACAGAATCAAGCATAGGTGCTTCCACTTGTACCATTTTCTTCAAATTTTTAACTGTAAGCTACTTTGAGTTCTCTTGTATTTCATTTAGGTAACAATTTGCATAGCTGGAAATAGTTCTAGGCTACACAACCAGGTGGCTACTAAGCTACCTTATTGTGTAAGTATACCAATGCGACATTATGCAGTAAAAGATGCACGTAGCCATTCCATTCATCAAGTAAAAATAAGATTATTATACTCAATTTTCATTTTCTCTAGCAGGTAATTGCTATGACTTCTATTGCTTGTTCAAAAATCAGTAGAATATGTTTCTCAGAATTTTGAATAGATTAAAAGACGAGTTACATACTAGGCTTTGCAGTTACAGAATCTTTTTTACGTGATTAATAGTATTAAGGATAGATATTAGAGCACGTGGTTGGTCCTTCGAAAATTGCATGCTTTAACATCAACATAATTCAGATAGCATGTAGGCATGAAGTTTCATAAGTCATTAGTTATACGTGTTCCTCTTATCTTTATCCATGCCTCTTTTTTTTCTGATTTTTTTTTCTTATATTGCTACACATTTGATATCTTTATTACCATATATAAATTATTTTTTTTCTTTTCAGTTACATGATCTGCCCAATCACTGAGTTCACCCTCTCGAGTCAAATAATTAGGGTCAGCAAGTCGAGCCCAGGTAAGAAGATTTCCAACATTGGAGTATCCTAATATATTATAGGTTTGCAAGAGGAACTTAAAGTCTACCATCTCCTTAAAAAGATGTATGGTGCCAAACTATGCAAGCAAAGGGTTTCCAAAGTGGCCAAGTTTCATCTTGAGGTTGGATCTAAATATCAACATTTTCAAGGACAAATTTCAGCAGGCATCACTCAGTAACCCATGCTTGTCCACACTAATGCATCTTTTCCAACATCATCAATGACTATTGGTGATCAAGCAGCCTTGGTTATGTTTGTGATGGCTGAAAACAACATGGTGACTGTAATGAAGGAGTAGGTGTTGTAAACAGTACTGATGCTACCACCCTCACCTTGGACATTACATACTCATTAATATGTATTTGTGTAGCAGAAGATGCGAAAGGCTCTATGAGGCACTTACCAAATTAAAATCACTAAGTCATCTGGCAAATAAATATAAAGCTATAAATTGTAAGATATGGAAAATAAGGGATGTATGTTCTTACCTAATGATCTTTCGTAATTGATCATGAAATAGGTGATGCAACCAAATATAACAGTTTGCGCAAAAATGTATGGGATCTCTACAATACCCTGTAATTTGAGACAATATTTCATGTTATGTACTGTTTAGACAAAACCAGGAAAAGCTGATAACAAAAAAAAAAAAAGAAAACAACCTGTGCTGCTGCATAAGGAAATGATGAGTACATTCTAGATGCTCTTTCTCTGTAGAAAACAGCCCTCTCAATAGAAATCACGGGCTGCACTGATGATGCATTATTTACTCCAAGAAACAGACAAGCAGCGTAAAGAGCCCCCATTACAAGTTGCAAGTCCAGTGGTGTTTCCCTACAAAATAGATAAGGTCTATCATTTGATACATGATACCGCTTTTGAAATATGGTATTTAATATATAAAATCATACGATTAAAATTTTCCATTAAATTTCTACATAAGATTCTTCAGCTAAACCAAATTAGTTTGAAACTGTGGTGAGGTTAGTATTTGGAGAATGCTATCATGCTTGAATCTGTGAAGAAACAGTTGACTTTTTGTAACATAATCCCATATCACTTGAAATAAACAAAACAGACGCAGAATTGAGTTGTTATAAGTACTTATGATGATCAGTTGCTTTCTTTGTTACATGGACCCAGGTCCATGTGTCAGGTTTTGTTGTATATCTCAGTGTGGTATCCTTTTAATAAATAAGAACAAATGGAATTATTTGGGTGCTCTAGCTAAATCAGTGTCCAGATAACATATGCTGCTTTCACCTAGAAGGGTGGAAGAACAATCAAACATATCATCATATGATTATTCAAGGAAAGACTATGGTCTACCTCTTATTTTATGGAATTCTAAGGGCACAGCTAGAGATGCTCCCTGACACAAGGAACTCTAGAAGGTGTTGAAGTGAACAAGACTTGTGGCAAATAGGCATAAGCCTTTCAAGGAGAGAAGCAAGCACATTGTTCCCTGAAAGCATAGTTCTATGCATCCATTGGACTCAACATATGTACCTAAACTAATAAAAGCCAGAAACCATGTCTTAAGCCTTCTGAGTTTTGAGTTGAAAAAAGTTTACAATTTTGGTTATGTTATTCACTATCCATCTAGTTGAGGAACCCTGCACTTTTCTCCCTTCCCTTCTTTCCTCCCTTTATTACTCACCCTTTTCTATATAATAGCTGCTTCCATTTTTCTACAATATATTTTCTATCAAGTCTTAAGGCATCTTGATATTGTCTATCAAATTTTAAGGTGTCTTCCATTTCTTTAGTACGAGAGCCTAAAGGCACATAGGCTACATAACCATCGAATAGCTGGAACAAACTTTGCAAAACCTCAGAGCCACATACACAACCCACTATTGAGGCTTGTATCCCATTTTAGTGAGAGCATTTTGTGTACGACTTTACCCAATCAAGTCATTCTGGACTTCAGTTAAGGTTATATTATTGATTGTTCATCATATTCTATTTTCATTCATGTGGTTCTTTTGCTTTGCATTGAAAGAGAAACAACCATGCATGAATATATAATGACACATCTGCTAAATAAGATAAGTGAATATTTGGTTCATAAAAACCATACACTAACTCCGAATCATTTTCAACTTTCAATCAGCTTGACTATGGATTGATGCTTTTTTAATCTCAAATCTCAATTCCTAGAAGTCCATAAAGATCATTAATATGATATCAAAATATGCTTGAGGCTTTACATGTAACCAACCTGCATTTTTAAGAAAGTATGTTTTTACAGCGAAATTTGGTTCATAAGTGACTTTTGGAAAACTTAACATAAGAAGCTGGAGAGAAGTTTTACCTTAGCAATGCATAAATTACTAAATGGATCCAGTTGTAGATTTTAGTCTAGAGAAGCTTACTTTGTGAGACCTGGACTCCCTCAAGCTAAAGACATATGTAGCAGCTTGCATGATAAATCAATTAAAAGTCCATGAGAAAGCACAGACATATAGCAAATCATATTCTAAATTTGCTTATATTGTTTATAACTTTATATTGCTTATAATAGGTTCCGCGTTATGTAAGTAAGTGATATAGTTGAGAGCATCAAAGAGATCTATGAAGAAATATGGATGCAATTTTAAAATTCATGTTAAATACAAAGAACTAACATATGCTAACTTATGTCAAAACGTCTTCAAGAGGGTCGATTGGTTACGGTCAAAGATTAAGTCCCAAGTCCTTTCCAACTATCTTCAGCTAGATCAGTGAGATACTGGGTCCAGGACCTGGTACATGAAAAACCAGGTTGTCACAGTTGCGACTAGCCTATGCAAACTGGAACAAAGATCAGGAAGGCCAATACCTACAGTACCAAATGTAGGACAGCCTAACATCTCAACAATTCACTGGGATGCCCTTTTTTTCTTTCATTCGATGGATTTCGTAGCTATTTAGGGTTTTTTTTTTTTTGTCATGATTTAGGATTAGGGGATGCATTTTAGGGTTTCGGATCTGGGGTTTGGCCTTAGCCTCCATGCCAAAGACCTGACAAGAGACCATGTGCTAGTACATTGTATAAATACAAGACAATATAACAAGAGAAAAGAGAAAGAGAGAAAGAAGAGAGAGATCTCAGGTCATGGGCATCATAAACCTCATAGCAAAATAGTGATGCTACGATATCGGCACCATAAACCTAATCATAGGCACAAAGACCTACCCTGATCTTAAATTATGACAAATAAGCCATAAAAGCCTTATAATCAAGTATGGAAAACAATAAACATAAAACTAAAGATGAGCTAAAAAACCAACATGGTGAATCACCAGGATGCCAACCATCCCAAGTGTTGGGTTAATACGATCCTGTATTGTCATAACTCATTCCCTGATCAATACTAGGTCTAGAACCAAGATTTAAAACCTTGTTAATGGTTCAATTAGAGAAAGAAAGAGTTCCATGAAAAATTAATTGCAAGCTTGTCTAAAGAAGATTGGTCAATGCAAGATTTCTTGGAACCAAGATACATCATCTCAATATTGGGCTCTATACCAATGCCACCCTACCGCTATGTCGGTACGTCCAGTATAAAGGCTGATTCAGTGCACTGAGAGTTGGTACACCCCCAGTACCATGTATGGGCACCGCAAGCTGTATGGGAAGGTACACATTGTACCTCCTAGTTTGGTACAATATGGCGTACCTCACTTGGACCTGCCTTATATTGCATGATAAAGGAGTACAAGAAAGTGCCTATGTTTATTGAAGCAAATATCATGAAATATCGAGAGTACAATGTGCCATGTCAATTGCATGGTAGAACTATTTATGAAGCCAAACAAGGTTAGGAAAATTTTTCATGGCAGTATTTTTTTATGAGCATAGTATCTTATAAGCGCTACATAGTAGGAAACGTGAACTATCAAAATTCTAATCCTTCCTAGATTTCATAGGCTAACTTGCAAAACATAGATTTAGAAATCACCATGCACATTTTAGCAAACTTTAGTTAAGGATGAGTTCTTTAGTGCCTAATATAATTATGCAAATCTAAAGCTCATGTGAAGGTCATTCATGGCTAATAATTTAAAAGAGATTACATAAACAAAACCAAAAACAATTTAAGGTGAACATATAGGTATTCCAAATGATAACATTCTAAGCGGCACCAGCCATCAAAAAAATTTTTTTTGGCTACAACTCTTAGGTTACGTTTGGTAGCTGGCAATCTATCCAGATTGCTAGCAATTGAAAGGGCCCCTACCAAATTATCATGTTTGGTATGTTTTTTGGATTGATAATCCAGATTATCCCTCATGAGGTAATCTGGATTACCAAGGAAAGAGATGACTATCCAGATTACCATTACTTTGGTAATCTTGCAATAAAATTTCTGGATGAAACTGCCCTTCTCCCCTCTCCCCTTCCCACGTGGCACCACTCGTCGCTCGCCCGTGCCTCTGGCGGCAGGGCCGCCTCCTACACCACCATCGTGGCCCTCATTATCGTCCTTCCCGCCGCCACCACCCATCCCACGGTCTTCTTCCTCACAATGGGCAACGAAAAGAGGGGGGCCAAAACCAGCACCCTCCTCTACAAAATCCGGCCAGTGGTGGCCGAAAACCAGCCGATCGACAAGCCGCCGCCGTCTCCTTGATGGCAACCACCGGCAATCAAGGGGAAACCGCCGGTCTATTGAGATCCAGCGGTTTCAAGGGAATGACTGCACGTGGAAAGAGGAGACAGCCGGCCAGCCATCTCTTTCCTGACCCTCGCTGCCTTCTTCCACCGGCATGGCCTCTGGTGGGGCGGGTGAGGGCGGCAACGCCGGTGGGTGAGGGCAATGATGGAGGCGACTACCAGAGGCATGGAGTGCGGATTCACTGGGGGCCCAGGAGGCAGTGTGGGAGGGTGGGAGGAGGCACGGACAGTCGGGGGCGGTACTGAAGGCACGACGGCCGAGTGGCGGTGTCGGATGGCCGAGGGTGGGGGGGAGAGGGAGGGAGGGTCGGGGTGTGGCGTGCGGGGGAAGAAGGAAAAAAAATAAAAATAAAAGTAACAAAAATAATAATAATAAGTATTAAAAAATAATAAAAAAATAAATAATTTGATTATTTAATTAAAAAATATTTTTTTCATACAACAATTTTTATCATTAAAAAATTAAATAAATATTTTAAAATGCTAAACTAATAATAAGGGTATTTTAAAATTTTGATGTTACATTACCAGTAATCTGATTGTCATACCAAATATGTCAATTAAGATTTTCAGTAATTTTACTACAACATTACCTGCGTGTACCAAACACAGTAATCAATATTACTGGCAATCTATCCAGATTGTAGGTAATCCAGATTACCAGATAATCCAAATTACCACTGCCTGGCAATGCACCAAATGCAACCTTAATGGTTCCCGATTGAATTAAGGAATTCTCCCACCAAGGGTGTTGGTACCATGTAAACAAGTTTGTTAGCAATTTAAGATATGCAGAATCCTACAAAAGAATGTATTCTAATAATTTAGAACAATCATTTTATGGTGCTTATTCCCTTAGAATCATCCTTCATAGGTGTTATCAAAAATGATAAATTCATGTTGAATGTAAAAAGTTAGCATATTTATAGACTTACAAATGCTCAACATGATTATTACAAACTATGGAAAAACTTAGATAGAAAAATATTTATAAGTGATCTTTATTGTCTTAGAGATAGCATAAGTTAAGATGCAAGATAATTTGGTGAAAGTTGTGAGAGGCACATCACAAGGTTTTAAGTGCCGGCAAGCACATACAATTGCTAAAATTAACTAGAAATTTCTACTGATGTATGCGAACACTAATTAACTTAAACAATGATATGGTGTGAAAACTTAAATTAATGATTATCAATCTCTAGCCAATAAGAGTTAGATAAAGAAATCTAGACAAACTATGCAAGGATAAATATGTAGAAATGTGCCCTAGTATGTTATGTGATCGAAGCATGTTTAGTGAATATAAAAAGAAAGATAATAATAAGGTTCACAAATTTGGATTATTGAATTGTAGAGTGATAAATTGGGCAATAGCTTAGAAGTGTTGTAGAAATAAATGTCCAAATAAGCATTTGGCAGGGATCAAAGTTTGAATACTAGCAATTTCGCACATACTCGTCGAAATGTATGATACCAAGCAAGGTTTTCTAGACCAGTAGGAGAGAGAAGGGTCCATAAAGAGGGGGAGGAGGAGAGGAAGAGAGAGAGAGAGGGAGGGAGGGGGGAGAGAGAGAGAGAGAAGGGGCATCGAAGGCGATGAACTCAAGGCCCTGGAGCTGGCCAAGGAAGTGGACCTTTGCCCATTGGAGACCGAAAGTGCTGACTAAGGAAACAGCTCCACCAGGTACACCTCAAAGCTCGAGGTGGCCATGGAGATTTAGCTATAGTAGAGCACCATCAAGAGGTATATATCCGCCAAGATGATCACTATTGGAGAGTGGGGAGAGGGAATAAGAGAGAGAGAGAGAGAGAAGATAGAAGGGGGTTTTATGTCATCAATAGCAACAACTGGAACCCTTGACAGGCTCGATCAGCATCGAAGAAAGAGTGTTTTGAGCGAACTAGGGCACAATCGAGAGAAACCATTGCAAGGGGGGAGTTTCATAACCCAAACCAACTTGCATTGTGAAACCATCAGCGTAGCTTCGGTTCAATAGGGGCCAAACCGCCCAGTTCGAGTCAGTTCAATGATCCTTTAAATACCGAAGCTCTCTTGATATAGGTGGACTCTGGTTGATATATGGAGGCTTGGATCAAGTAGAAACCATCCAAAGTCCAAGCCACTTCCAACTCTCCCAAACCAAGGATGGATCGACCATTTTAGGGATGGATGGAAGGCAGTTTGTCCAATATCAATCTTGGATTGCTCCTGAATTGAGCAGTACATAAGGGCTCAAGAAGTGGGTTAAAGAGTAGATTTCTCTTGTTTTCAATCATTTGAATGTGAACATAAGAGGAAAAAGGGACAAATTCATAGGTATTTCACATTGGATTAACTAATCTAAAACCATGTTTAACTTAGAACTAGTTTATTTTTTTCCATGTATTTCTCTAAAACATTTCATCAATAATTGGACCACTAATATCTGACTACAGGGCAAAACTAGGGGAAACTCCACCAAATAGATATTAAATTTTATTTAATCACTAGATTCATGCCCTAAAGCACAAATCCAAGATTTCAGGATTAGTTATAACAAAAATATCTTTGAAATGTACTTTAGGTTGCAACTTATGTCATGTTATGTGATATTTACATATGTTTAGGACTTCAGCACATGAAAAAAGTTTTGACTACAGCAACTAAATTGATACAACTTATTTCTTAAAAACATATGCACTTTGACAAGCAAGTATGGTAAAAAAAAAAAAATCCAATATCAGAATTTGGAGGACAAAAAAGGATGTACTGAGGATGTTTGGTGCATCATTTATGCATACTTATTGATCCCTTTGTCAATATGATTTTCAAAACAGCACATGTCCTACCCTCCTTTGGTTAATATGATATCAATTATCAGTATTTTGAACCTTGGCAAGGATTGAGTTAGAAAAAAGTACTTAGGAGGTTTACTCAAGGTAAGGACATGGAGGATATGGCATGCATTACTACCAAATAAGGTGCCTTGGTCGGAAGAGCTGGGGTTTGCATGGTAAAATTGGAAAAGAGAAGAAGGCTTGTAAAATCCCTTGGGGTTGGTTGAGATGAAAGCTATGCAAGACTAAACTTCCATCTGTAGAAGGCAAATCCCTAGACAGAATGGTGAAAAATAATATAAGCTAAACCCAAAAAGAAGGGGACAAGGCAAGTTTATATTATTATGAAAAAATCATGGGAAATATTATCAGTTGACAGAATCTCATCCTTGCATTATTAATAGTATTTAAAGGAAGAATTAATAGAAGGAGAAAGAACTCAAGAATAAGTAGATAGAGCATTTAAAGAAACAAAAAAAATCAAGTGGACTAAGCAAAAATTGTAGGCAATCATTTGAGCTGTAACAAGAAATGCATAAAACAAAATGGATGAAAATTGGACTACCTTTTTGAACCAACATTCCAAAACACAGTTCCAAATATCAAAGAAGAAATCGTGGTGAAGAATAAGCGCACGGCATTATATTGTGGACTTCTCCAATATACAAGATTTTGCTTCAGATAGCAGATTTTGAATTGGGTCATAGTGCCTTGTGAAAATTCTGAGGAGAATTTCAGCGGCTCTGTTCCAGCAATTGGAGTGCTTAATTGATGAATCAAATCTTCAACTTCCCTAAGGCAACGAATTAAGTATTTTCACTTGTCCATGGCCAAATGCAAAAAAAAAAAAAAAAGAAAGAAAAGGGTGACAAGACCTCATTGCAAAGTTTTCAATTTACTACATCAATACTCACCTGAATTGATTCGAGTTTCTGTATACGGCAGCAAAGTCTAGACCAAGCCTTTCTTCACATGCTTGTGTACTAATTTCCACCATCCAAGTTGCTGGATTATAACCATTTGGGATAGGAGGAACTCCAGGAATCTCCTGTATGTACGAGACAATTACATATTAAATGGATCATTCAGAATAAATAAATATCAAGTTTTGATGTCACATTTTATTAGCATGTCTAATCATATAGGTGTCTTGATCTATCAACACTACCGTTCTCCTTAATTATTCACTGTGTCAAGCTAACAGGAGAAAAGAAGATACAAAATTTGATTCAAAGTAGCTTTTTTAACCATAACAGTGGCATAATGCTAGCACACGGCATATTGGTAGAAGCCTAGAAGGTGTCCATTCCAGGAATAATACAGGATGCAGCAGACTGAAGTATAAAATGGATCAAAGCATATGAAGTTCCGGATGCAGAGTGAGGGACATAACACTTATGAAAATATTCAAAAGTCAGAAAGCCTATGCAAACCTATTAGGCAAAAGCACAAAGCACAAAAGGTTGCTCATTAGACTATGCCATATGTTTCAACAGATGGAAAGTTAACAACTTGTAGAAATATATTGGCTTAGAAAACAAGCAAAAAACCAGTGTATGAAAGAAAAGGCCAGAAATATTATGCAGCAGGTTTAGAAAATGCAATATCTGTGGACAAGATTTGGCCCATCCAGGCTGTAGGTTAAAACTATTAAATAGAATAATAGGTTAGGGATCATGCAAAAATGAGAAAATGTCTAGAACTCTCATGTATGGCAGGCAGCAACTTCCCGACACTGAAAACTCTCTCATTTAAATGCATGAGTCATAGTACATGTACTGATAAGATAAACACGAGTGTTGTTATACACACTCAAATATATTCCTACATATATGTATGCATGCATGCATGTGTGTATGTATGTATGTATGTGTAGCAAGCAGTAGTTTCTTGATGTTTGGAAGTCATGTTCAAAATAGAGTAAACATGAGGAATAAAAGGAGCATTCAATCTATACCTATTTAAAATCAGATTTTTAATTTTGAATCAGGCAGCTTTTATACAAATTAAAAATGGGGGGAAAGTAGCATGCATCTTCTGTTAAAATTTTGAAAAAACACAAGATGCATCTGACTGTAGAATTGCAGGGCATTAGACTTCTCATCACTGAAGGTGCTATTTTCATTACAGAAGATTTCTTTTCCTTGAAAAAACATAACTGAATAACTAAAGGAAAACCTATTGCTCTACGCAGAAGGAATGAAGGGAAGTGGGAGAGGTGGTAATGGTGCTTGTGGTTTCTGTTTGTGTGGGTGCGCATGTGGGTGGAGGAGAGATGTATATGGAGGAGGAGATCATATACAATGCTACCTGGAAGTAATCAATCATCCTTTGTGAGTTCACACCTAGCAAGCCTCCGTATATGACACGGCCTCCACGTTTCATAAGAAGAAGCTGCGCCAGAGTAAAGAAGGTGATAAGAAAAAAAATGTTTGGAAGAAGTATCATAGCGGACAATTACAATATATACAAAAACTAAATGGTTTATAACCTCATCAAATGCTTCAAATATATCAATGCTAGGTTGGTGTATAGTGCAAACAACAGTTCTTCCTGTATCAACCGTGTTGCGAACAGTACGCATCACAATGGCTGCAGCACGTGCATCTAATCCAGACGTGGGTTCATCCATAAAAATAATAGAAGGATTTGCGACTAGCTCCACAGCAATGGTAAGACGTTTTCTTTGTTCTGTAGATAAGCCAGTACTTCCAGGCAAGCCTACCAATGCATGTCGCAAATCATCAAGCTCTACTAAAGCCATCACTTCCTCAACAAATGCCTGCAGGGAAGGATTTCAGATACACATTAAAGGTAAAATCAAGGTTTGCCATACCAGTCGGTACCATACCATACCAGTACCGAACTAGTACACAGTCTTATACCATACCGATACTCGATACGCCTCGCCATCACGTACTGTACTGCATACCAACACTGTAATAGGGTGGTACTAGTAGAGGGGCTGGTACCAAGACGGTGAACCTCAAGTAAAATAATGGAAAAGAAGAAGTTATAGTATTGGAAACTAACAAGTCTATTCTCCTTGGTGATTTCTTTGGGAAGGCGAAGACTTGATGAAAACCAGAGAGATTCTTCCACTGTTACTTGAGGTGAATGTATGTCATTTTGTTCAACATATCCTGATATTCTAGCAAAGGTGCTTTGTTCTTTTACATACCCAGATATTCTTATATCACCCTCTATATATCCACCAGTCTTCCTCCCAGCAAGCACATCCATAAGTGTTGTCTTCCCAGCTCCACTTGAACCAACCAATGCTGTCAAGATGTGTGGTCTAAACACTCCGCTCACATTGGACAGTAGCTGCAACTGTGTTTCTGGAACTCCCTTCAATCTCATTTCCTATGATTTTATAGGGGATAATTTGTCAAAATATTACATGTCTTAACATTGCTTCTCAAAGAATCATCTGTCTTAACATCAAGCAAGATAAACAATCATTAGCTATCAACCTTCGGCATATCAACAAAGTAATTGACATTATGAAATGTCATGGATAATGGTTGGAAGGGAAGAATCATTCCTCTCTTCAGGGTACTTCCCTCCAAAGTTGTTGTTTGAGATGACTCAGACATGTTACTTCGTACTGCAATCACCAGGAGTTCCACTAGCTATTTAAAATGAAAGCAAAAAGGGTCCAGGAACATTTACAATATAAACATGAGCTATAGAATGCATCTGCTAGAACAGGAGATCACCTTTAGATCTCATTTCAGAGTTAGTGCCTAAATCAACCTCATCCTTCTTTTCTACAGAATCAGATGGGATCACTACCTGTGCCCTTCCCAGTGCTTTGATGACATCAAAAAGAAGTAAGAAATTCTATCAAGTGAAAATGAAACTAAAGCACAATGGGATACAAAGTAGGCATATAATCTATAAGTATATTACTGCTGGGAAATTTAAAAAATATTTGACTTACGGTTAAGGTATGCAAAGGCAAGGGTGCACAAAATGTTGAAAAGAATAGAATATGCTAATAAAACACCAACACCAAGCCAATACCAGTACTTCTGGGTGGGCAGACCATGTAAATGGAGAACATTGTTCCCAACTGTATCAATTCCATAAGTAGATCTCTGTCATCGAACAGCATAGGTAATAAGAATATCAATTAAGTCTCATGATTATTTCAATGATAATTAATGAGAGAGAAGGGTGGGGAAAAAAGATACCCACCTCTTTCCATCTAGAGGCAGTGAACTCATTAACTGAAATTGCACGTTGTCCGTACGTTAATGGAGAAATCCAGAAAGCCCAAATCCACCATGGTTTGATTGCATCTGCAACAATGAAACTAGTGAGAAAACTACCACTAAAAGGAAAGATGGAAATTTTATTAGTTACATACATGAAAAATAGCACTATTGATGTTGCAATAGGTGGATGACAGAGAGGACCATCAAACAATTCATTCAGAAAAAAAATGAACCAATACAATCAGATCACCAATTCATCGTATTTTCAGATCACCAAATCTAACCTTTTGGAACGATAAATCCCCCCAGCAAAAATATAGCTAATATTGCAAAGGATCCAAATGTATTGGCAATAATCACATCACGTGCAACAGATGCCATCATCCGGAAAAGACCCAGTGCCATTTGGTGTATGGAAAAAAGTAAAAACATGAAGCGGAAAAACCTGAAGGTAAAATATATTGTTAAATACAAACTATGACAAAATTACCTAACAAAATTAATGGGAAAGACATGAACAAAAAGACAAAAGAACATAAGAATACCTCCCAACACTTGGCGCAAACCCTACTGTGTAGTAGACTACACAAGACCACACAACAGCTTCGACAATGGAGTAAGGAATACGTAATAACCAACTAGGAATTGAAAAAGCCCAAGCGGGATGAAAGAAATTGTCTCTTTGCTTATAGAAAACTGGCAGTCGGGCTATAGTGATTGGAAGCTCAGAAAATCCATTGAACATCATGTGCACCAATCCAAAAAACAAACAGGAAAGATACAAATTTCCATTTATCTCATCAACAGGATGTATCCTTGTGCGGAGAAACATTGTGCATGTGATGACTCCCACAAATGCAACCTGCATCAGATGTCAAGCAACAATTATGACATAATAATAAACGAACGTGGGCAGAAAACACTTCCAAGTTAAATGAATAAGAGTTGTACACAATGTGGAAGTAGAAGATGTTCAATAAATGAGCCTCTTTAAATGTCTGCAATGAAGCAAATTTGGTTTCCATGATCTACTCCCAAATATTAAAGAACCTCATCTGTGTTAATGAACTCACTCAAATAATTTTGAAGATTAAGCCATTATTATGTATTCTGTGATAAGGTCCACAAATAACAATATAAGTTCAAATTAAGGAGCAGATCATTTTCAAGGTCATAATATATATCGTACTATCTTTATAAGCAGTATGTCTTACTCTCAAATGCTAACATCTTTAGATATGAAATGGACTCTCAGAAGCCTTTGAATGTAAAAGATATTCACACATTATCATAACAGCACGAATACACACATTAATTCATGCTTGATCGTCTATATATAACTGAAGTTTGCTGCCAATTTAAACCAAAAGGCACTTTATTTCTGATATAGTTCTTATATTTGGCTCAAGTCTGCTCTGGACTCATCATCACCTCATTTGTTATCTTTCTGGATGCTAAGATACATCAAAGAATGTAGAATCCTGTGACATGTGCCATGAGTGAATGTTCAGTGCCATAGCATGCTACATGCAAAGCAGATTTATCTTAACTCTTTAAGAATCCATGAAAAACATGAGAAATTCGAAAAAAATTATTGAAGCATACTTGACATGTTCTAAAAATGTACAGGAAACGATGTCGAGAGATAAGAAGCAGTTCCCGAGAGAAGCATGCTCCTAGAAGGTCTCTTTTTGATATCGCAAACTTCGTGCTGGCAAGAGCAGATGGGAGAAATTTTGTTTCATCATTAGGAAAAGAGAGACTGGATTCTACAAATTTTCCATATTCAGACTGCCTGAATGCCTCAGCAATTTTTGAAACAGGAAGAAATGAATAGGGCTTTGAACGATCAGACCAATACTGGGCTTGATCCTTTCTAGAGGTAACCTGAAGCACAGAAGTCATTTTAAAAAAATAAAATTCTGTAAATAAATATTTAAATCAATATGAGAAAGATACCTCTTGAAGAAAGTCTGCTACTCCTTTGCGAGGCGGTAAGGAAAAGCCCATTGATTCAAAGAACTCAAGGACATGTTTCCTGGGACCTTGGTAGACAATATGTCCTTCAGATAATAGTATAAGGTCATCAAAAAGATCAAATGTCTCTGGTGCAGGCTGCAGAAGAGACATCAGCACGGTTGCCTCCATTTGATGAACAAAGTTCCTCATGCACTTCACAATTTGATACGTAGTAGAGCTGTCAAGTCCTGTAGATATTTCATCCATGAAAAGGGTTTTTCTTGGTCCAACTATCATTTCTCCTGCATTTAGATACATGGTAAAATTGAGTATAGTGGCTTTTGCGGAAGAAAATACCAAAGAAGATAACAAAATCACAATATGCAACATATTATATACACTTAAATATGGCATGAAAATCATACTAGAATTTATGTTTCTGCATAAGAAGAAATTGTTTACATATTGTAAGCAAAGCATGATTGGAGGTTGGAGAGTTTTTTATATTATAGCTAGATCCAGGTTATAACCAAATAACTTACACATTAAGACATATAATATTTGGAAATAGATATATTTCATACATTAAGGGAAACTTTACAGAAGCATGTAATGATTTTTTAAAACATTCAATGTACTATACAAACACAGAGATATTGTTTTGTTATGTAAAGACTAGGGCTTATAGCCAAAAGAAGAAACTACAACTTCAGGCCCAGACTAATGGGTAGAACAAGCCTATGATTATTTTGTTTCCTTAAAAACAATGCTATGACCAAGCATTTGTCCTGCATTTGTAGTAGATCTGAGAGGATTTCAGTTTTGCTCCTATTTCTGTGGGATTGGACCAGCAATTCAGGTTATGTTAAACTAAAGCACCATTGAAGGTTATATAAGAAGATATGGATATGTGATTTAAACAGAGAAGCAGAAGTGTCATGGTTATACCTACACTAGCATGTGTTTGAAGGTGCATTGGCCCTAAATGGTAATACTTGGCAAATGAGAATCCATAAAACCAACCCAAATAGTTGGGAAAAGGCTCAATGATTATGATTATGATGAATCATTGATTAATGAGCCTATTGCATTTTTTTTTAGGTCTCATGGTCTATCTTTAATCATAAGCAGAAACTAGGGAGCGGATGCATGCTAGGGCTCATTGGATTATTGATCAACAGGGATAAAAGATTTAACCACCATTGAATTACTAAGCATAAAATTTTATGATGTGAAGTGTAAACTCTTATGTGGTTCTATAATGGGTAGTGTTTGATAGTAGCTAATCAGTAATCAGCCAAACTCTAAATCACACACTCTTCTTACTTTTGCCAGGTCTTGGTATCTCTTAGCATGAGCAAATATTTGTTTTAGTCCAACCTTCAAATAATCAGGATAAGCAGCAAAGACTCTTATGATTAGTCATGGAATTGGTTTTTTTGTCTAGAAGAAAAGTTCCAATCCAAAGAGTCCAAGTTAGAAGATAGTTAAGGATAAGATTTCACCAATTAAAATGTTCTCAGAAAACAATTTTTGAAAATAGGATAATTTCACACACCTGGTATGGCAGTCTAGGAACTGTAACAATGCCTGATTTTAGACTTCGATAAACAATCCAGTCAAGCTAAGAAAAGATTGAAAAGCTATATGTATGAGGCTTGTATAGACAGTATATGACATTAAAAACTAATATCAGCAATCAGTTGCATAAAGATCCGTTCAAAAACATTGAAGACAATAACCTGTTGTTACTCGTTTTTTCTGACCACCTGAGACACCCCTGACCATATCACTACCAACCAGTGTATCAGCACACATGTCAAGACCAAGTACTTTTAAAACATAATCTGTTGCCAGGTTGTGCTTTTCACCTCCAATGGAAGCAACCTATTTAATCAGACATATTTCAACAGAAGTGATTAGTAAAATAAACAGTAACAGAAAATCTTATTTAGCAAGTTGGCAAGGGGCATGGATAATGACCTTCATAAATGCATCAATTTCTGGACTTGGATGGATGTTCTTTTCCTTCTCAAGCCTGACCAGATCTTTCAAATACTCTGTATGCATGAAAATTAAAATAATGAACAAAAGATAATCTACCACAAAAAGAAAGGCCATTACCCAGCTATAGTCCTTACAGACTGGGGGCAGACCTAACTTTTCTTTTTTTTTGGGTACAAGGTGGCTGCCCCAAGACTTGAACCTGCGCCATTGCGCTTGTCAGCCCAAGCCTTTTACCATTGCACCAAGCAATGGCCCTTGAACAAAAGATAATCTAAAAAGGAAAAAAATAATCAAAATTATTTGCAAATAAGGCAAAACTGCATATAAATTTTGACATCTAAATAAACAGACCCTTAATAAAGAAGATGATAATGAATTAAGAATTATGTTGAAGGAAGCTCCAATAACTAAAAATCCAACCATGAACAAAGAATTTTGAATCCTGTAGAGGCAAAACTTAAACTGAAAAAAGAAAGCTAAAATTAAGGTGGAGAGGCCTGCAAAAGAAGCAACTCCAATGGGCCAACATCTACTTAAAAAAGTGACTGAGAATCTACTGATTGATGGTAGGAAAAAATAATAAGTTTCGAAATCCATCAACAGACACGGATTAGCAACTAACACAATTGCTTGAGAGCAAAGCTACCAAAACTTGTAGCTAGCTAGCTTCCAACATGATGAACAATATGACCATAAGCTTTGCAATGGTGGCATAATGACCTTGTATAAAAGCTTGAACCCTCTGTTTGGTACGAAGGATGGAGTGAAGGAAGAATGGATGGAGGAGAAAGGATGGATGGAGCAAAGGACAGATGGACTTTTCATTCATCCTCTCATATGTTTGGTGAAATATGGAAGCATGGGTGGAAATGATTTCCTTCTTTGTTTGGTACAGGAGGAATGAGAGGAAGAATGGATGATATTTATATAGCATTTTTACTAAACTACCCTTTGATAAAAATATTATTATTATCAATTTATAATTCTTATTTATACTAAAAAAGTAAACAATATATAAACTTGTAATCTTTATAATCTATAATTATATTAAAAATTATATAAATATTTAATTTAATACATGATTTTATAAATTAATTATTAACGAATTAATTATATAAATAAATAAATAATTTATAATTTAGCTTAAATAGTTAATTGATATTATACAAATAGGAAATTAACAAATAGTAAATATAAATAGAGAAATAGAAGATAATTTAAGTATATAATTATAATTATGAAAATTATATACTAAAATTAAAATAATGACTAAGAAAATTTAATAGTATATATAAAAACATATATAAATAATATGAATGAAAAAGTGAAGAAGTATTATATTTTTATCCAAAAAATTAATGAGAGATAATTTTGTCAGTGTGCAAGTCCATTCTTCAATGCTCCATCCATCCTTCATTGATCCAATTTGGGAAGATGCATATTGGTGGCCTGGATGGATAGACAATCCCTTCTTTTTCATCCATCCTTCCTGTAACTTTTTGAACCAAACGATGAATGAAGGCCATCCATCATTCCAATCCCATCCATCCACCCTCTCATGACCCCAAACAAATACAGGATAAAGGTCCTAGAAAGAACCTCCAAAACAAGGTACAAGACATCCATTATGTAATAAGCATACAAATCTAACATGCTGGATATCACATAGCAAAGAGTTAGAATCATGTTTCCTTAGTAATAACTCAAAATAACTTACAAATCAATATAGAATAAAACCATGAAAACCACAGAAGCTAGGAAACATGATTCCCACTCCAATAAGGGTTCCCTGGGATACTGAATTGGAAAACCGATTCAAAGTAGGTTCCGAGAAGTGCAAATTTTCAAGATTTCCCTCACCATAGTTTTTCCTTATAATTTGGTGCAAAATTAAACATGGGTGATATCATGTTGTTTCCTAAACATGGACAAGATCTTGCGGGAAACTCATTGACAAAGTAACGAGAGAAACTCAAAGAAACACTCTAATATGCCAATATTACTCTCCCACCCCTCTCTATTTCTACTTCTAAATGCCAACCTAAAACGCATAGATACAGATAAGCCAATAAGGGTGCTCTTAATAGATAAGGAATACAAAAATTAAAAAAAAAATTATCTAAATACAGAAGCTACCTACTTTATATACAACATATACAAGATCATCAGTACTACTTGTTATAGCATCCTATTTGATGCCATTGAGAAAATCAACTATAGGATATTGCAAATTAGATGTATAATTTTTTTTAATAAGTTATTTGTTACACGAAACACTTGTTTTATTTTTTCAAAGACTTGGTTAAAGAATAAGATAACACATCATAAGTGAAAATTAATTAAAAAAAGGCTTTTATGACTAGTTTTATATATATAGAGAGAGAGAGGGGGGGAGGGGGGAGAGAGAGAAGAGATGTACTTTGCTCCTCTCAAGAGGAGATTGAATATACCTCTCTTGGGTCCAAAATCAATAACGAGGTATTCAAATTAGATCCACACCATCGATTATGATCTGTACCTAAAATAGTTAGAAATCAAAAATCTAATCTACGCATCAAATGGATTCATAAATAAATGGTTAAAAACCTAAAATGATGTAAGACCATATTTTGTTATGATTTTATCATTTTATGCATTAAAATTTTATTATTTCCAATCTATATATGCTTTAACATATGTAAGATTATGATTAATAAGATGGATTCTCGATTAAAATGCTTTATCATGTATTTTAGCATACCAACACAATGAAACCATCTATTTTTGTGTCCATATGATGCATAGGTTAAAAGCCACAAAGATATGCGATATTTGGTTTCTAAGCATCTTTAGTGATGTATCATGATCAACAGTATGGATCTTTAATTTAAATGCCTTCCTACTGATTTTGAGCTCAAGAGAATAGATAACAACTCTTAAGAGGAGCATAATCCGTCTCATATATACATATGTATATGCATATGCTATTATATATGTATGTATGTATGTACATAATATTGTCTTTTCCTGATTCCCATATTGAGACTTTTTTTAGAATCATTTCCCATATGTATGTATGTATATAATGTTGTGTTTCCCGATTACCATATTGGATCTTTTCCCAACTCCCGATTACCAATTTGCCACTTCCCGCCTTCATATTATTTCTCGCATACGTTCCTCCATGTGACAACCATGATAACAGCATATCCACACATTAGGTCAGCTATGGCCCAAGATTGCATCATGATCTAGTAAATTTGCTGGGTCAGTGCTTTGCAATTGTCTACAACACTAAAATGCATGTATGCTGCAATCACCCTACTTTGCTGAGCAGATTCCTAGGTAAGCAACCAACCCTGTTTATATCTAGACTAAAATAAGAAACAGCTCATGCATTCCTCCATGATAAGAATGTTCACCAAATAACTGAAATAACACCATGACCATCCTATGTCACACTCAAAACCCCACTAAGCAGTCCGAGTCATGGTCATCAATCACCACTAACCATACTATTCACATTCCTTGAGTTCCACATAGACGGACCTATGTGATAAGTAACCATAATGAGTTTCAGATTGATACTGCTAATTAATTCAGTTGATATACCATCAGCCAAAGGCCGAACTGCCAAAGAACTAAGAACTAGAGGCAGCCAAGTTAATCATATCAAGTATCGGCTGCCCAATGTGATCAAAAGATGACAGAGACCCAACATAAGATCCCAATAAATTAAAGAGATGGATAACCTCCATAATCATGCAGCAAACATAATTCCTCCTCCAGCTTAAAAAACTTTGTGATATTTGAGGAAACGAGAAAAATAGAAAACAGAAAGCAAACCAAGGATGCAAAAAAGAAGTCATGAAAAAGCAGAAAGAGAGAGAGATTTAGAACATCTCAGGTCAGTCAAAACAGATGCAAATTGTAGATGGTAGAGTATAACTGATGGATAAGATGATCATCAATGAGAGCAGTATCGAGGAGCATAAAAGCCTAGTAGGTCAAAATGGTGGAGAAAACAATGCAAAGACAAAAAGATGATGTATGAAATAAAAATTAAAACAAGGAACCATGCAGAAAAAGCATACGACATGGAAAGATAGAGGTGCTTGAGTTAAATTATATAAGTAACTAAGTTTATTTAAAAAAACAAACTGCACTGGCTGGGTGAAGTATGCATAAAGCAATAGTTTGCATCAAGGTTGGACACAGTGAGCTAATATTGTCCCTAGTTTACTATTTGGTATCAAAGAGAATGACAGTCAAACATAGCTACAGGCATCAATTGTGAAATGTACATATGCCCTTAGAAGACTTCAACAATGGTTATCAAAGTTTAGCTGCTTTTCCAGATAACAGCAAAGTTATACTAACAAGAAATAATTGACTTTGCCATATTTTAGCAAAATCTTACGTTTTAGATGAAAATGCTAATGCAAAACAGCCAGATATCCTCAAATACAATATGCACATCTCTGTTTCAATGATGGGAACTAATGATGGATTTTAAAGGTTTTAGAAAATGTTATTGAAAAGGCAAGATAGAATTTGTACCAAAAGGCTAAAGAAAGAGGGATCTCAAAAAGCCTCAATGCAAGTTATGGTGAAGAAGTTGAAAAAAATGTTTTGACCAAGGATGTAGCCCTACTAGGTATTATTGCATAATGGATCTATATAGCAGCCACCAGAAAAAAGGGAAAGCTTTGTTATCAATTATCATTATGGTAAGTAGCCAACCAATAAAACAAGCCAGAAGCCTCTCTTTCTTCTTTCTCTAATTCTTCTTCCCAAATTTTTTTTCTTCTACCCTTAATTCTTCATGATCATTGTTATTTTCTCCTCACATTCACTGCTCCTATATCAGTAAACTACTAACATTCAGATATGAAATAAGATCTCGAACTCTTCATGCCAACAGCAGAAAAAAAAAAAAAGAGCCTTCTAAGTGCGCAAGCTTCAAATCAAAACTCCATCCCATACCTATTTTCTACTTGTTTAAACTTAATAGCTTCTTGATTTTTATAAGGATACATCATAACCCTGTCCATGGGTCCCAATTCAGAGTACTTTGGGGTCATTTTCCAGTTCCTTTCAATTTGAGAGCAAGAACAAGGTTCACTTGCAACCCAAAGATGTAATCAAGAAAAGACCGACAATAACAGGGAATATTTCAAAATAGACTAAAAAGACATATTTCTGAGTGTACTGATGAATGAATAGCTATGGGATAATATCAAAAGACTGAAAAATCATATTTCACAGGAGTGATGGGAAATATGTACCATATTGGTGGAGCTTTTACCATTTATGATAGTGATCTAACAGTATGTGCCTCACATCTTAGTCATTAACAAAGAGGGCACAAGCTCTTACCAAATGGAAAAATTTTAAATCTGAAAGACGAAAAGAAGAGAGAAGGAAAGAAGGAAAAGTCTAAAGAATTTAGCAAGGATCATGACAGCTTAACTCATTGTACGTGCATGGCAAGCATGCCAACTATAAAAGTATAGAGAATAGATTTCATGAGGCACAAATACCAGGAAGATATTTAATAGGTAAATTCTGATATAGCAATACAAACTGGAGTTAGACATAAGACCTGCCCAATTGTTGCTGGCACCCTGGCATCTTGCAGCAAAATCTAAAGTCTCTCGAACAGTCAACTCCCCGATGTGATTATCCATCTGGCTGATATATGCAGATGTTCTTTGTACAAAGAATTTGTCAAGTGCACAGCCATTGTATGTCACATTTCCACTTCTCTGATGTAAAACAGGGAAAAGGATGTAAATAAGAGCTTATAAACTGATCATGTTGTCTACTTTAATGATGCGGGCAGTGTGACATAAGCTATTAATCTTCCAAACAGCATAATGCCATAATCACAGAAATACTAAAGTTGGGGCCATTAGCATTACTTGCATCTTCAGATAATGGTTCTGAGAAGGAAGATTTCAAGCACAGAAAGACAAAAAAACTCACATTCCAATAGACAAGTGAAGATTCAGAGATAGATAGAACTGAGGGAGTAAATTAGCAGAAGGTTGATAAAGTGGATTAAGTTTCTGAGAGGAAGGACCCATTCACGTCCAATGACTATCCCTAAATTCCAACAATCGCCATACTACAGAAATTAATACACTATCACAAGATGAGGTGTACAGGGTTGACCAGCAAAATTTCTTCATATGTAAGTTCAAACTTCCAAGTTACCATATAAAGAACAATGAAGTTTTACCCTGATTATTTGGGTTCCTTTACAAAAGTTTATCCACCCATCACTTTTATGAAGGTCCTGGCCTTTGCAAATGTCAGCCTGTTTGAACCTTTCTTGGAACTTCAACTCCTGAATCTTTGGTCTCTGCCTCCTACTTCCAGATGCCTCAACACAGAGCTGTGTTGCAACCATCATCCTGAGGCCTCCTTATACCTTTCTTGCAAATTCCCATGATATCTTAGACAACACTGCACCATTAAATTCTTGGTGCAACTCCTACCATGCATAGGCTGTTGCATTTTTTTACCCACCATGCCCGCCTTATATGCTTAGATCTTCTCTATTTATAAAGATTGTTATTTTTATGCTATTCTATTGGAGGTCAAATTGTAAGCTCACACCTTTAAGCTAAAGAGTGAACACATGCAGCAGTCACATAGTACCCCAAATAAGCCAAAGCAAAATAAGAAGCTTCCTTGTCGCCATTCAAAACATAATCTTACAAGAACAACTTTAACCGTTGCTAGAACAGATAAGTTACAGCATACATAATGTTAGTTATGCACCATAATATATATGATGTTGTCCATCATTTCCCTGTTGTAAAGTTTTGCAATGAGTTTTGTTTGAATCAGATTCACTATTTACCACTACCTCTTTTTCTAAGTTAATTCTTCTTTAGTAGAATTTTGAATTCTTATAGGATCCCTAAAGAGTATGTTTGTCATTACAAATTTTCTTTACACAATGAGTTAGGAGACTGTATAAAAGAACCAAAATTTAATTTTCCTAATTAAAAATGTTCTGAAAGCTAAAGAGATTTAGGCAAACTTTCGACCACATATTTTCCATTTTCTAATCAAAAGATAAGGTATATAAATGCTTAAGAATAAATATTAACCAAACATTAGATACAAGAGGATAGGATGTTGTTTTGATTATTTATGTATCTTTGAGGATATTTTTGAGGACAAAGATTTCGTTTATTGAGTGATCTTAAGTTGATATCCATGGGAATGTCCACAGCAGAAATTTAGCTATTCCAATATCTGGACAAAGGCAACTCTCAACATTCTTAACAGATAACTGTTGAACAAAATTAGATATGTCAAGGGATTGTGCAACCTCCACAAAACTACTAAGACTTATAAAAGTGGAGCAAGGTAAGCTTGTGCAAGGCTCAGTTCAAATGGATCACATATCATATCGTGGATGGTGGAGCCTGTTAGGGCCTGATATACATTGTTGACCCTTCCTTAGCTACTTAAGCTTTTGAGCCTAATAATAAGTTAATATGGCAGAGCAAAAGGTCATGGGTCCAAATACTCACTGAGGCCAATTTTTCCTGTTTATTTTCTTGGGTCTTTTCTTCTCTTGACTCTTTCTTTGTTGAGTCATTCTTGACTCATTCTTAGGTCACTCTTGACTTGTTCGCACGTCCATATGCATGGTCTTGTGTGCATAAGAGGGGGGTGTTAAGGCCTGGTGTACATTATTGACACCTTCCCTAACAACTTCAGCTTTTGAGGTGTATTGGTTAGTTAACAAAGTTGTGGCATGCACATCCATGTGAACATATGCTTGAGTAAAACCACAAATTGCAGATCAAACACCATTTTTTATTTTTGATGGAAAATGCCTATATTAGTAAGGAAATTGAAAAGGTTCGAAAATCATCATTACCAAGTTATAGGGGCCCAATTAACAATTTAAATTTAAACTACAATTTTTTCCCAAATGATGTGAGATCAAATGCCAAGAGGACAAGTCAGTCAAATTTCAAAGGAAGCATATCAAATGTGCAAGCTAGTTTTCATCTTATTGACTTACAAACCTGGTTCCTCTACATGCCCTAATCCACTTGTTCACTTGAAAGATAAGGAATTTACATGTCTAGCTGTGTTTATGAAACATCACGAAAGAGGTGTTTGCCGTCAGCTGAAATTTTTCCCATTTCAGTTTCAAGATAAGTGTTTGATATCAGATTAATCATTTAATAGAATTTTCTTATCGCTTTACTTGAGGCATTGCTCTCTCTCTCTTTCTCTCTCTCTCTCTCTCTCTCATTCCTACATTCGTAAGTCACAGGATTATGTGCAGAAAGCAGTGAAATATAGATGCATGCAAGGTTCTACGTGGAATTAGGTATATATAAGTTTAGCACAATACCTAGAAACTTGCGACATATTTATCTTGATATTCTGTTCTCCTCTATTTGGAATGAAAGCAATAATAAAAGGAGAAGAAAAGCATCATCACCTTTAACTTGGAATCCAGTTTACCAGCAAGTGCTAAGAGTAATGTGGATTTCCCAGAACCAGGAGGTCCCAACAGCAGAGTAATTCTGCCACCACAGCATATAAGGAAAACAACGTTACACACCCATCAAATATATTATTAAACAGACCAATAAAAGCCCCAAGTCTTGACTGCTTTATCCTCAAGCAATACCATGTTGACCTACAATGACACTATTAAAAAAAAAAAAAAAATAGGAAGAACAATGTCCAGAGTGTTATAGATACAAAGCAACATGTTACTATTATTACAAGCAAGGAGATGCATGGACCAGATTCCATTTATGGGCACCGATTTACATACCCCTCCGATCATATAGTATTCTTGCTATAAACTACAAGATATGACATGCAGAAAAGAAAGATATGAGCATTTTGTCCTGACCTTCCTGGCTTCACAATGCCGCTAACATTATCCAAGATGGTGAGGGTATGTTTATTTGGTTGGAGTATCCCCAAGGATGTGAGAAATATCTGCATTGAACGCCAAAAAAAAAAAAGTAAACAAATTAAAATAATAAATCATTAAGACAAGAAGAAAACTAGAAAAAATGTTGCAACAGTTGGCAACCAACGAGGGAGGTTGCATAGTAATGGTTTCATGCAGGGTTGCATCATGTGGGATAACAAACCACAAGCTTGCACCTATGTTATTGGTCGCCAAATGTTGGGTCCAACCTGGACAGACCTAATCAGACAGTCAAGAACAAGAAGGAAGGTGCAATAATTTGATATCCTAAAGGAAAAAATTGAAAAAAGATAAATATGGTGTTCACATGAACACTTTAGCCAGGAAAAAATGGCAAATGTATTCTTCTTTTCTTTTTCCCCTTTTTTTAGTTAGAAATGAAATGAAAAAGAATCCTGGCATGTAGCAACAGAAAAATCTGATAAATTAGGACCAGTTTCCCATGAATAATTTGTAGCAGTACAAATTCAAATATCAAAAATTTGAAAATGAAAAGTGTAAAAAAGAACAGTATCTTTGTTCATAGTCTGTGTTTGTATTTTGCATTACACAGGTCTACTGCTTTGGTGATTGACAAGAAAAAGAGCAACAACATACCTCAACAGCGTTGAGGACATAGTTGGGGAGAGTAGGCAATGCTCTTCCACCAGTGTGAACTTTTGCCGACACATTCAGGCCCTGGAACCTCACTTCCACTTTTGGAACCTTCAATCCTACCCTGTTAAGTTTGAAGTTCGAACATCATCATACCAAAGTATTGAGCTGATTTCCTCAGATTTACTTCTAAGGGGGGAAAAGAAGTAAGGCCAAATTTTAAAAGGTTGTTCACCATCATGCCAACCATAAGCTAATTTCATTATATGCACCAAAACTACAGATTCTTGGAATCTAACTTCCAATAAATTAGCTGACCTCGTGCCAGAACCCTCGAATCAATGTGACCCAGATTTACCAAGAGAACAGCTCATTCAAGAACGATAATGTATCAACAAGAAAAAAAAGGAAGGACAGACGGGATGAAAAACAAAAGCCACCAGTTCCTTTTATAAGCTTTCTGTTTGGGGAACCACGCTATCTGATCTATTAACGATAAGATAATTCATCAGAAACAATGATTATAAGCAAGATAGAATGCAGAACAAAAGGAGAGCAGATCAATCCATAATCCTTGCTTTTCAAGAAACTATTATATCTCAGCAACAAAGAGAGAAGCGATCAAGATCCGGTTCCAAGGATGCGAAAAGAAGCAAGCGCTCGTGAGAGACGGAAGCAGAGGAAAACAAGAAAACAACCAAGAGAAACGGATCAAGAGAAGAGGAGGAGGAGGAGGAGGAGCAAGAAACAAGAAGAGAGTAGGGTCGGGGTGGTTTGTTTTACCGATCAAAGCGGGCTTTGATGCCAGCCAAGAGGTTATAATTGTCCTGATCGTTGGTGGCGAGGGCTTTCTGCAGCACGCGCTCGCGGCCGCGGCGGTCGAGCTTCCGAACGTCAACGACCTCGAAGGGAGCAGAGTCCACGGCTCCGCCTCGGCGACCGCGAGGGGAGGAGACGGAGTCGCGGCGGACGATGGCGAAGTCGCGGCGCTTCATGGAGGGTAACCTTTCGACAGCAGCCCATACGAGCTCCACCTCGTCCTCCTCCACGACGTCCGCGTTGGACGGCCTCGAGAAGTGCTCCGTGGACGCCTCCACGTCGATCTCGAAGTACTCCATGCCGCTCGAAGCTGCCATCGCGAGCTCTCCAGAAAGCAATCTCCTCTTGTCTCTCTCTCTCTAGCGAAGGATGGGAAACGGCGAGGCGATTTTTTTCCACTCGTTAGACGGAGAGGGCCCGAATGGATGGGTTGTTAGATAACAACGATAATGGAAGGAAGGAAAGGGTTTATAAGAGAGGAGGAGAAAGAGGAGTGAAGAAGCGGAGGGAGGGAGGGAGCTGCGGGATGGAAATATGGAGAATTTTACGTGGTTCGGTTTGATTTGAAGAGGGCGTGAATGACCGAAATCTCCCTCCCACCCCCACCCCGCCACCAAGGCGAGCCGGGAAGGAAAAAAAATAAAAATAAAAAAAGAGTTCCATATTTCCAAAAATGCCCCCTAATTCATAGGCGTCCTTGTGAATGGATCAGCGGACCAAGGGACCGTTCCGACCAGACGACCCGGTCAGAGTACCACACCCGATCAACCTTCTCATCTCATGGCACCCGCTTGTTAATTGGACGGTTTCGATTTCTTATCTTGTCTTGGCTGATTAAATAAACCAACATCGGCTCGCCTGGGAATCAAGCCTCTCCTCTACGTCTCCGTCCTCTCTCACGGGCCTCATGAGACAGCGATACAATCTTTGATCATTAAAGCTCTCAGATTGGGAATTGTTTGAATATAATTTAAATTCTCAAAAAATTAAATATTAATTCATAATATCTCTTCTCTTTTTATTTATTTTTTTTTTTCGAAAGTATATAGATTTCATGAAAGTTTTTTATTGGGCAATTTTACATATTTAATATTTATTTAAAAAAAAATTATTAAAATAATATTTTTTAAAAATATTTATCAAACTATTATTTGAAATAAAATAGTCTTATGATAGGGAGATTTTGTATGCTGACTCATCACCTTTCCCGTCACCTGATGTGTGGAGTCAGCAGGAAGAGAGTCATCCTATCATATGACGACTTAGTCGTATGATACGACGATTATGAGCCATCCTATCATAAGGCGACTTAGTCGTATGATATGACGACTTAGACCAAATATCTCTCTCCCCCATCACTTAGACAAAAAAAAATACTAAACCCTCCTCTCTCCGACTCTCGGTCCCTGTCGCCCCTCCCCGCACCCCCCCACCCCAACAATCCTCTCAATCCCCGTTTGAAACCCCCCTCCCTCTCCCTCTCCCTCTCGGTCGATGGTGCGATAACCCCCCTCCCTCTCCCTCTCGATCCCCGACAGCCCTCCCTCCTCCTCTCGGCCTGCCTCCTTCTCCCTCCTCGATGTACCGTTGCCCCTTCCTCCTCTCAGCTCGCCCCCCTCCCTCCCTGGCGTACCGTTGCCCCTCCCTCCTCTCGCTCGACAGTCTCCGACGCCCCTTCCTCCCTTCCGACTGTCTGTTGGGCCCTTCCTGACCCCTCCTCCTCTCGGCCCTCCTGATGGTCCCTGCTGAGCTGCCCCACCCCCCCACCACTGAGATATATTTCTTTATTTTTATTTTTTTGATTAATGTACATATTCTAAGGCATTCATATATTTATATTTTTTTTGTACAAATGGAAGAATTATATACATTGATCAATTGATTATTCAGTTTGGACAGTTTAAAAATTATGATTAATTCTATAAGTAATTATAGTAATCAAACGATATGCAGAGGGTTCGAGAGAAATTTCGGATAGTATTTTTCTTTAATTCTCCTCACACATCTTCAGCCGTATGGGGAGAACTAAGAGAAAATATCGTCAAAATTTTTTTTGATCTCTATTGTGCATCGTTTGATTACTGTAATTATCTATAGAATTAATGTAATTTCTAAATGTGATAGGATCAAATTTTACTTATGAAATGGTGATAGGATGTATTTATTATGTAAGCCATTTTAAATATTAAGTACTTCCTCCTAATGAACATCTGTTTATATGTTCATATAGTTGCTTCTCACAATAATTTTCAATAAAATAGATCCAAATATTGTCACTGTAATCTTTCATTAGGATGGAAGGATCAGTCATGACGCTAATGGTGTATATTATGATGGTGGAAGGATCCAGATACCATGGTGGACTGTAACGCAGCATACCAAGAACTTATGCGAGTCTGCTATGCTGTCACCAGATGGAACTCCAATCACTGTAGATGACCATGATGGATCGTTGATGACTATTATACTATTGCACATTATGAGCAGTCATATGCATCTATCTTTCATCTCCTAGAAAGTCCACGTTATTGATCTGAGTAGACTGCACCTAGACTCATACTGCACCCATCCACAAGAAGACAAAAAAAGGACGTCCACAATCAAAGAGGATCCAAAAGGATATAGATGCAATGGAGAGCCAAAATGTTGTACGGTATGGATTGTGCAAGAAGATAGCGCACAACCGACGTAAATACCCCCAACGGTGCTGATTTATCTTTTTTTTTTATATATGATATATGGACTATCTTTATATATCACTTGTATTCTTTTTAAACTATTTTGGTTATGTAATCATTTCACGTAAATACTTGCAAAAATTTATAAAATAATCTTATTATTAATGCTAGCTATTTATCATCTTTGATATTTCTTATCATCTTTTATATTTCTTACTATCTTTATCATACGCATGTCTTTATATTTTGCACCTCAAACATGGCTGATTCGGCTCTGACGTGCATTCGGGGCCGACCAATCCTATCGTGCACTGTCTCCAAACTCAACACCATAGCGGCAATATATATTTTGGGGAGGACATGGGGCTCCTACGCTATAGACACAGAGGCTCGATCGCCAAGTGTGCCTCGCAACCCCATGAGTGGATCTAACAATATCTTCATACATCTGATTTTTATGGAGTATTTAGAGTTTGCGATATACAGCTGGATTGAGCCCTCATAATAGCCATGATGGAGCGATGGCGTCAGGAGACTCACACTTTCCACCTGCACGTCGGGGAGGTGACAATCATTTTGTAAGATGTTGCCGTTCTTCTCGGATTATTGGTGCACGGGCCTGCCATCATCGGTACTATACAAATTATCTGGTTGGGTCTATGTGAGGAGCTATTTGTGATTAGACTGCCAGAGGCGATGTTTTCAGGATCTTCACTGAGATTTTACTAACTTCGAGATACGTTCCACCACTTATCGGATGATACGGATGATGAGACCGTGTGGAGGCATGCACGACTATTTATTCTGTCTTATCGGTGGCCATCTATTCATCGATAAGTCCGATTGTTATGTGCAGTTGTTGTACTTACCCCTGCTACGTGATCTCAACGTATGTAGACAGTGGAGTTGGGGTAGCGCTATCTTAATCTTCTTATATCACGAGCTCTACAGAACCATCAGACCAGATGCACGTGAGATTGCAGGGTTGTTGGTGTTGCTTCAGCTTTGAGTATGGAAGTATTTACATGTCAGACGATCAGATCAGGTGCTTCCCAGGATAGGAGCCCCCCAGTCAGCAGTGGGAGGTGATGTAGGAGGACATAGCCCATTGGTGTGGATGATGCTAGTTTTGAGGGCTCATTTGGTGGTATACAACATGATCAGGTTGATCCACTAGGATGTAGATATGTAACCAGTAGCACTGATTTTATATGATAAATGATTGCATATTTTCACACAATAACATAGTGACTTCGTTTTGGATAGATGGAGGACTCAACTGACTGGTGCTAGCAATCCGGTGCCGCACACAGTCATATACTATAAGGATCAATTTGACCAGCAGCGCGATGATCAGATAATGTGGGTGCCTTACACATCAGAGATATTGGCTACATTTCTTGAGGTATGTCGATCAGATCAGCATGTATGAAGGACACGTGCACTTCTCATTTGCTTCGATATCGTGGAGATCTATTGTCTGGAGTGCATGATGCGATAGTTTGACATGCATCAGGATGTCTCCCCATCATGCGATACTCATGATGCTCTCCACAGTTTGGATCGATGAGGGCAGCATCGTCATGATTGGATTCGAGAGCATCGAGAGCATATTGATGCATGAGAGCGGTGGGAGGATTTGATTGTGGCTGATCCACCCATGCTCTCCATGATGGATTATTATGATCTATATCTGCAGTGGTATAAGAGCATCACTAGGTGATTCATCTCGCCTTTGATGCATGAGCGACCTGAGATGTCCTTCGGACAGTATGATGGACATTGTGGTAAATATATTTTACTTTTATCTCATTTTGTTATGTTGTTATTGATATACTTATAAAAAATATTTTTTTTTCATACTGACAGTTTCAGAGGATTACATCGCTATACCATACGGTAAGGAGCGGCTTCCATTCAATTATTGTTGGATGTAAGGATCGAGCACTTGTCGATATTATGGACGATCTTATCGATACTATGCGAGTTGTCTCAGATAATAGATGACTTCAGACTATGCCATCGGCAGATGATCCGAATACCTCTTCATGTGCCCAGCACACCTCATATCCTGACTTTTCGAAAATCAACCTCTCCGTAGATGATGCACCTATATCACTGAAGATGAGCGAGTCGGGAGACACATCGTATCGACCTAACGAGTTGCACGTCGATCAGCATAGGGGGCCAAAGGCAGGGGTTGATTGAGAGTTTTTCTTGGTAGATGCCTGGCATATGTTGATAAGCCGAGCACGCCATCACGTCCCGCCCCACCGGTCAATACCATGCTTGAGCCATCACGCCAGCGGCTAGAGATGACATGCATTTATGAGAGGTGGATGCGGAGGAGGTCCCAATATCTTGATATATATACCTCTCAATAATTATGATACTTGTATATTTTTTTTCTTGCTAAAAAATTTTGTAACCATCAACTATTAGGTTACATTATTTTAAAATTAATGCTATAATTTTTTTTTAATCTGAAAGCATATGTTACAATTTTTATTAGTTACACAAAAAATTAATTGTGGACTTTGATACAGGTTATGTTGTTGGAGTTTGAAATTGTCTATCATTTCTAAGATATTCTGCCATGTTAATTATAAATAAAATTAAAAAAATTTAAATTTATATCTCAAGAAAGTATATTTAATATAATAATATAATAATATATATTTATATAATATAATATAATATAATATAATATAATATAATATAATATAATATATTATAATAATATAATAATATAATATATATCAATATTTATAATATTTTACACTATATTATGATATATGATAAATAATATATATAATATAATAATGTATAATAATATAATATATTATATTATATTATATATTGATATATATAATATATATAATATTTTACACTATATTATATTATATAATAATATTATATAATATATAATATTATATAATACAATAATGTATAATAACATAATATCATATATTTATATTGATATTTATAATATTTTACACTATATTATTATATATAATAATATTATATTATATTAAAATATTAATATAATATAATATTCTAATATATTATATTATATTATAATAATATACAATAAAAAAAAATATAATTATATATTAATATAATATATTATTATATAATTTATAATAATAATATTATATATGATATTATATTAACATAAAATATTAATATAATATAATATTATAATATTATAATAAATAATATTATAATATATAATTTACGTATAGAGCCATCCTATGTTAGGATGACTTATAGAGTCGTCCTACCATAGGATGATTTATAGACTCGTCCTACCATAGGATGACTTATGCTGTGTATCCACGCTGGCAGTAGGGCTGCAGTAAGAGTACTGAGTCAGCACACAAAGTTGCTCTATAATAGGACGATTTTATTTCAGATAGTAGTTTGATAAATACTTTCGAAAGAGTATTATTTTGATAATTTTTTTAAAATAAATATTAAATCAGTAAATTTGCCTCTTTCTTGGATTTCTTTCTTTTTTTGTGACTATACTGGATTTTTTCTCGACCTAGTTGACCAATTATTTCTACTCCTTGTTCCTTCTTCTCTTATTTTTCTCAAAATATAACAATATTATAATCCATTCTTTTATAAAATTCTGGCATATTTAAACCTTCTTTTTCAAAAAAATAGCTATCATTATTATGAAAAATAATTTAAATATTTCTAGTAATCTAATTAGAATTTTGCAAAAATTAATTTAAATCCAAAGAACTAATTTGGTGCTATTTTTCTCCTTAATGGAGAGAAAAGAGATATGTTCTTCATATAGTTTTTATTGATGTATAGAAACCATGTAATAGTATTCATAGAGAAGTCTTATGGTGGATCTCAGGAATGAAAGAACTTTTCTGTTAGTTATATTAATATGATCAAAGATATGTATAATGGAGTGATTACTTGTATAAAATTATTTATAGTAATACCAGCGAGTTTCCTATCATAATAAATTTACGCCAAGTATTTGCTTCAAGTTTTTTGTTTGTTTTTTGCTCTAATTATATATGAGCTCATTAAGCATATTCAGATTGATATTTCTCAATGCATACTATTTACAGATGATATAGTTTAGTAAATGAAACTAAAATTAGAGTTATTATAAGTTGGAATCAAAGATAAATACACTAGAATCTCAGGGTTTAGGTTAAGTAAGATCAAGACAAGATATATGAGATGCAATTTTAATCTTAATAAAATTAAAAATAGAAATGAGGGTGAATAAAAATTGAATACCATGAAGTTCCTATGGATGATCGCTTTTATATTTAGAATTGATTGTTTATAAAAAAAAGGAGATTGATGAGTATGCTATCCTAACTAATGGGTTGGGTAAAATAGAGAAGTACAACTAGGATATTATGTGATCATAATATACCTGGCAGCTTGAAGAAGAAATTTTATAAGAACCATATGACCAGCTTGTTTTATAATACAAAATATTGGATAGTTAGAAAATAATATATGTACATTATGAGTGTGGTCGAATAAGGATTTTGATATGTATAGGAATATGAGAAAAGATAGACTAAAAAATAAAATCACTCGTAAAAGGAAAAAGGTGGCAAACAAATTGAGTGTAAGATGATTAGGATGGTTTGAACATGTACAACATAGACTTAGGGATGCAGCAATATAAATAAATGGTTTACATGTAAAAGGAAAGTGGAGTAGAGATAAATCAAAATCATATGAGATGTAGAAGTAAAGGACTTAATGTCATTATAACTTTTAGAAAGTATGGCCTTACATAGAGCAGAATAGGCTAAAAGAATTCATATAGCCAACCTCAACTAGTTATAGGATTAAGACTTAATTGAGTTGTAGTGAGATGTGTTAAGTAATCTTACTAGAGCAACTCTTGAAGGGTATTGTGCTATGGGGAATGAGTTTTGAAGGAATATCCTCTGTGCTTTAGAAGGGATAGGCTAGTCCATGGTTTTTCTATGGATGTTTGGTTGGAACTTCGAAGGAAAAGTGGAAGGAAAAAATGACTGCCTAAATAACTTTTCATCATAAGGGCTAAACTACCCTTCTACTTATTTGTTTCTCTAAATAGTAGATGAGGATAAACTAGCAATTAGAGGGGATAAGTTCCCATAATTTGCCAGATAGCTCTGTTCCACCAAAATGATAAAATAGAATTACTTTTTCCCTCTCTTACAATTTACATTTATCCGGTGATGACTGTTTTTGGATTCCTTGGTGGCATTTTTATCATGAGAACCTCTCATTTGAACTTTGAAGGGGTATCCTGTTATATTTGGCTCCAAATTATTCTTTCTTTATATATCTCCCGTGACAATTGGGAATTCTACATCGGCTGAATCTCTATTTTGAGAAGGCTTTCTTCCTTTATAAGGAGGCCACAGGCATCTTTCTTTTGTGACACAGGTTAGAGCGGGCGGAGGTTTTTTCTAGGGCTTCTTGTGCGGGCCTGTTTCTTGCTTGTTCTCCCGTGCAGATTTTGTTTCTCTGGCCGATCTCTCGCCTGTGATTCTTGTGTGCGGGTGTTTTGTTCTCTGGCCGATCTCTCGCCTGTGCCTCTCGTGCGCGGGTTTTGCTCTCTGGCTGATCTCTCGCCTGTGCTTCTTGTGCGGGTTGTTTTCTAGCTTTCTTCTGTTGGTCTTCGGTTGGTGGTCTACCTGTCTTCTTCCTTCTCGGTTTCACGGATGCCTTGTGCTGCTACGGTTGGTAAGGAGGTATCATCTTGATTTTTTGCCAAGGGTTGAGGAAGGTATCTTCATCTCAGGTATTGTTTTATCTTGATCTATTGCCGAGGCTGAGATTGGTTGATCCGATTGGATCTTGGTTGCCTTCTATTCGATATTTTGTTGCCTTCTTGTTGGTTTCGGATAAAGGTATTTTAACCCTCATATTGTACCTATTTTTCAGGATGAATTTATAGTGGATTGCTCCTCCTCCCCGTGGATGTAGGCCTTTTGTGCCGAACCACGTAAATCTTGGTTCTTTGTCTTTGTTTATTTATGCCTACAATGTGTTTGATGAATTGTCTCAAAGAAATTAGATATTAGATCACAAGCCTAGATCGATCCAATCCGGTGTGCGTTGCTTCAACAATTGGTATCAGAGTACTTGGATGGCTGGTGATAAGAAACCAAGTTTCTCAATGGCTAATGATCCGGTATCTGTCTCTCACTCCACCACCGTCAGGCATGAAGTGGCCGTCTTTGATGGCACGGGAGATTTTTCATTATGGAAGGTAAGGATGAAATACTTGTTGGTTAAAGAAGGTGTTGCAAAAGCCCTTAAGGGTATGGATTCAATTCCGGGAGATAATGAAGCTGTTAAAGAAGAAATTAACGAGAGAGTCCTAGGAACTTTGTTTTCAGGTTTAAGTGATAAAGTCCTACGCAATGTTGTGAAACTAGATACAGCCAAAAGTGTATGGGAAAAACTAGACAGTTTATACATGGCAAAATCCCCGACTAATAGATTATATTTGAGGAAAAAATTACACACATTTCGTATGACAAAAAGAACTTCACTTAAAGATCACTTGGATGAGTATAATAAACTCCTGCTTGACCTAATAAATGTTGGTGTCGATGTAGATGAAGAAGATAAGACTTTGATTCTAATTTACTCTTTGCCCAAGTCCTTTGAGCATATTACCACTACCATGCTTTATGGAAGAGAAACAATAAGTCTTGAAGAAGTAGAAGCTACTTTGTTATCCAATGAACTTAGATTAAAAGTACAGCTTCAGCATCAGGCTCAGACTCCAGCTCAAGGTCTTACTGTTAGAGGTAGAGATGAACAGAAAAAGGGTGGACAAGATAGAAATAAGTCCAAAAATAGATCAAAGTCTAGGCCCAAAAGACCAGGTATTTGTCACTATTGCAAAAAGCCAGATCACTGAAAATCTGAGTGTAGACTTCTACAATCTAAAAGGGAAAAGGAACAAAAGGATAAAGGAACAATCTCTGATACAGCATCAATTGCAGTTTCTTCAGGAAGTCATAGTAGTATATCAGATGATGCAGTATTCACAGCTGCCTGCAGTGTTAGTCATGCTGACACTTGGATAGTGGATTCTGGAGCATCTTTCTACATGACACCTCACAAGGAATGGTTCTCTTCCTTTAGATCTTGTGAAGGTGGTACTGTTCTTCTTGGAGATGATGGCATCTGTAATATAGAAGGTATTGGAACAATTCAAATTAAATCAAATTCAAATACCATGGTAATATTGGATGATGTCAGATATGTTCCTAAATTAAAAAAGAACCTTCTCTCAATACATGCCTTTGACAGAGCAGGATATGAGGGCAGATGGGGTAGAGGATCTATAACTATCAATAAAGGGGTATTAACTTTATTGAGAGGTAAATTAAGTGGCACCCTTTACTACCTGGATTTAAAGTGGATTGCTCCTCCTCCCCGTGGATGTAGGCCTTTTGTGCCGAACCACGTAAATCTTGGTTCTTTGTTTTTGTTTATTTATGCCTGCAATGTGTTTGGTGAATTGTCTCAAAAAAATTAGATATTAGATCACAAGCCTAGATCGATCCAATCCGATGCACGTTGCTTCAACATATCCCTCACTTGTGGCTTCCCCTTCTAACAAATATAGTCGAATACAGTTATGCAATATTACTTTTGATATCTGCTTTATAATAAAACTCTGGAGTGCATTCAATGTACTTTGCATGTCCACGTATATTTGATAATGTGCTTTGCACAATTGCACTTATAAATTTTGACCGTATGGATTTGCAATAGCACTGGCACGCTGCACCCTCTCTCCAAACCCCTATAAAAACAGACTTTCTTGCATTTTAAAAAGCTTACCATGTAAGATTACCTCCAAGACTCCATGACAATAGCACCTGGCTGGCTGGCTTAGCACACAACTATACTTGGAGTTCCTTTTCAACAATCAATGTACCCTTTTTGCACCATCCTAGCCCACAAATAAACCAATTTTATATACCATCCAAATGATTGTCTTCTCGAGCGTACAAAGGATCTACCATATTTCCAAACATAATTTGATCATATACATACACATACATACACACTTACATATAAGGATATATGACACTTCTCTTATAAGGAGAGCATATCTACTTCTCTGGAGTCCAAAACAATAATTAGATATCCAAATCAAATATCTCCGCCATTATCATGATTTATACAACCAAAATTCTTAGATACCAAATGCCGTGTATTTAGGTGTTCTCCAACTTATGCATGATATAGATTCAAAAATGGATGATTTCTATTACATTAGTATGTAAAAATACATAATAAAATGCTTGAATTAAATATTTATATCTTATTGATCTCAATCTATATGCTATAATATATATAGATTGAAAATTAATGGATTTAGATGCTTAAATCATAACAAAACACGATCTCACATCATTTTAACCATTCATTTTTATACCCACTTGATGCATAGGTTAGAAATTACCAAGACTATCAAAATATGTAATTTTTAATTTTTAAATATTTTGGAGTATAGATCATGATCAATTATATATATATATATATATATATATATATATATATATATAGGGGTAGACTTGGGTACGGTCGATCGATCTTGGACTTCGATCTGGTAAGATCAAAACTGGACAATGAAGATTCTACGTCAATGATCCAAACTATTGAATGTAATCTATTACCTCAAAACTATTCACATACAAAAAATCATATGGTTTAAAAATTCCTAACCTATGTATCAAGTAATCAAAAAATACATCTAATTCAATTTTATTCATGCTGTCTAATTTTTGACTACTTGATGTATAGACTAGAAGTTTTCAAGTCATATAATTTTTTGTATCCAAAAAATTTTAAGATAATAAATCACATTCAATGACTTAGACCGTTGATGTAGAACTTCTATTATAAAAATTTGATCTGATTGGATTAGAGTCCAAATTCAATGGATCTGATTCTAATATCTCTCTCTCTCTCTCTCTCTCTCTATATATATATATATATATATATATGATCCCAAATGCCTCTTAGTCAAAATTAACTATACAACCCCCTAAATGAAAGATGATATTATTAACCATAATCTATGATTTATATAGAGATAAACTAATGAAAACTTCCTATTAGAGTTTCAAATTAAAAACAACTCCCCAATTGAGTTTTAATTAAAAATAGCTTCTCATTCCAAACATAAATTAAAAGCAGCTTTCCAAATGACATAAAATGATCAAATTGCATTTCCAGTTATAAAACAATACTAAAATAATACTACAATATTATAAAATAATACTATCTTATTATAATGTAATACTGCTTTATTGTAAAAGAATACCGTCATATATTATAAAATAGTACTGTCATATTATAAAATAATACTGTCTTATTGTAATTTAAAGATATTATAAAATAATATTATCTTATTATAAAACAGTATCACTTTATTATAAAATAGTACTATCTTATTATAAAATAATATTATCTTATTGTAATATAAAGATATTATTAAACAGTACTGTCTTGTTATAAAATAATACTATTTTATTATAAAAAAATACTAATTTATTATATAAAAATATAAAAATAATTTCAATCATAAATAAAAAATTATTTTTAATTTATATTTGAAATAAAAAATTATTTTTAATTGAAACTGGACTAAGAAGTTATTTTTAATTTGAAACTAGAACTAAAAATTTATTCCTAGTTCCCCGTTTATATAGTACCTATAGACTAAAACCGCCTGTTTTCAAGCACAAAATGGGAAATAAAATTATAGCTAGTGAACTAAAATATGTTATAAACGCTATAATTTACAAATTTAAATTATTAAACTTGATCTAAATACTTTAAAACAAATGCATATTAAACTTCAACTATTTGGATGCTTCTAAACTATTGTTCAAATGAAGATACTGCACCGTACAATAAGCTTATTAAAATAAATTATTGACTTTCGCTACAAAGCATTTGGGGTCAAATATACTCAAATGCATTCTACACCCCCTCCCCCCACCCCCCCAGCCTCCCTCTACATGCAAACACACATAATCATGTTCGATAGTATCAATTTTATTTTAAAATTCTATTACTAACATTCACTAGAAAGCATTTAGAGCCAAATATACAAAGCCTTTTCCTTTCACAAGACTATGACAACCATTGATGTCCGAAAACAGGGACAACTCATAACCGATGAAAAGAGTCGACATAAAAGCCAAATATTTACAATTAAGACAAAATGAAATTACAAAGCATGTCACAACTCCAATTTTAAGTGAACGCAGGGTGCGAATCATACAATGCTTGCTGTAACCACCAGATTTGTCAAAACTATGCCAGTTCTCTATAGTAACCCAGAAGTTGACGCAAAATGGGTTAAAACTCGAAGTTTAGAAACTTTAGCTTATGGCTAACCCTTCTTCTGACCACTTAAATATTTACCTTCTAAGTTCTTGGCTCTGAGTTTTTTCTCCTTGGAAGAGAAATCAAAATCATCATCACTTTCACCATCAAGCTTTCCACTGGATTTCTTCTCAACCCTGCCAAAGATTTTCTTGGATTTCCCTTCAAGCAGCTGTTGTTCAGGAGACTTACCCCCCTTTGGCTTCCAAATGAAAAGGGACCTACAAAGAGTAACAGGTTTGTATAAAATGAATTTAACAAAGATGAGTTGGTTGATCCAGAGATAGAGAGAGATTCTTCAATAGACTAATTGCTAATGATCAAAATATGAAAGACAAAACAGTGTGAACATCGCTCGAATCACTAATGAGACAAAACATGAAGTCCATAAAAGATACCAACCTTGAGCTCCCTGATGCCAAGACATCATCTCGAGGATGTAGCTTCGTCACAGGACTGATGGTTGTTATGTCTGTGTTCATCACCTCTGCCACAAGCTTCCCTGTACTCATGTCTATAAAATCAATGGGATGTAATGCCACCCCCTCATAGTTCTCACTTATATAACGACCAATAACTGCAAGAGATTCTGATGGATCCTGTACAAGGTTGTCAACTTTAATGGTTGAGATGCATGTAAGTAAATTGCTGTATAGATTTACAAGCATGCCAGTGCCTTGTCCAACAATTTTGGATGACTAAAAAGCATAAAACAATTTTGGATGACTAAAAAGCATAAAACAATTTTATATTTCATAAACTATCTAGGTTAACCCTCCAGCCGATGCAAATGCTTCCAGCAATCTGTCGATGAGTCCCACTAAAAATCCACAAATTATGTTCATTAGAATTATAAAGAGAATCACCTTTGGGTCCCACTCAGCTCGGAAAGGAGTCAAGTGACGATTGAAATCATGGCTGTGGACAATCTCTCTGCTTGGGGATTCCAAATTGCCAAAGATAGAATCCCACACTCGAATTCGATTGTCTTGAGATGTTGTCAGGATTTTATTTCCAGTCAGTGGTGAAAAATATGCTGAGTTCACAACACGTCCATGAGCAAGACTGGCAAGTGAAGATTCAGCTTCTAACCGGCGAGCATCCCAAATCCGTGCCTAAACATCAGTCATGAAAAGAAAGAAGTAACAATTCAACAGCAAAAATAAACAGTGCTGACCAAATACAGACAGTTTTCAGAAATAAAATAGATGCACTGTCGCCCATTACAATAAGAAACTCACAAAGTGGTCATTTCCACAGCTTAGAAAAAGATCTGGTTGAACAGGATTACAGTGAAGCCCAACAACCTTGCTACCCTTCTTATGTATTAGAATTGGTCCTGCAATTCTGGTCTTCAACCGTCCATCAACCCTTTCCATAATAAAGGAAAATAATTATAGCAAGACAAGGGAGAGAAACATGCATCTTGGTGGAACAAAGGGCAAGAGCTAGACAAGCAAAGACAACCAAATATCGGACTCTATATAAAATCAGCATATTAGCAACAGAAACACATCATCAGACATTTTCCCCCGCAAGATCAAGGTGCAACATATCACATGATTTATCATATTTCTCTTTTTGCTTGATAGTTTTATGCAGAAGGAAGTTTACAGCATGATGGGAAAGAAGGAAAAAGGGTTACCAGCAGTGCAGGTTATCATCCAAGTGAAAAGTTATTGGAATGACGAGCAGGGTATTCGAAGACTAGACAAGAAGAGATACTCACAAGTAAAGATATCCGAAGTTATCTGCCACTAGCAGAAGGCCTTTCTCAACATTTATATCCATACCATACAGCATGCGCCAAGTTGCAGGGCCCTAAAAATGAAGCAGAACTCAGGCTTATGATGTCATCATTCCAATAGTTCAGGTAGTTAACTGAAACCACAATATTGATTTACACAAGCACAAGAACACTTAAAAAAATTCACAACCTCAACCATTGGTTTTAGGGAATGGCGAATCCGTCACCTTTCTAGAGTCATAACTCAAAGAATGTCCATAAATTTGACATGTGTGACAACACCAAAAACTTTCTTGTTGTTAGTCCTAAGTTATTCCTGATTTGGCTATTACTGGAACCAAGCACTAGCTCAGTCTAAACAAGAACAATCAAAAAAAAGAAAAAAAAAAAAAGCAGAATTAAGACATCATGTACTTTAGGATAGTTCATTAGTAAAAACCTTGAAATAAATCCACCTTAAAACAAAATGTCCAGATATATTTATACTTCATGGTGTTGAAATAACCTGAGTAAAAATCATGAGGTGAGGCCATTTAGTAAACTTATATAAAAAAAAAAGATTCAACTCATCTCCCTTTGTTCACTCCAGGTACCTTCAATGATGGATCCAAAGCCATCCATTTTTTCATTCTTATCCTTTACAGCAACACCACACCCCACCACCCCCCCCCCTCCTCCACAAAAAACTTGCACTCTCTGTTAATTTTGGCCCACCAACCTGCAGCACAGTTCCTTCTATGACCAGTTAATCCTGGAGACTGGTGGAAATTGATATGCTACATCACAATAAGAAAATGGAAAAACTCATATCAACCTAATAGGGCACCAAATATCCAAAATATTAGATAAAATTTTTCCAATATTGCTCCACAAGGTTTTCAAAAATGATCAAAAGATATTTGATGGGAATATTTTAAATGTGCTGATTAGATGATTAATGCATAAGATGATATAGATATAGATGCTGGCAGAGAAATGCATGCCCTGCAATTGCTTACACAAATTTAATCACCGAATAACCTGGATGAGAAAAAAACGAGACCCAAAAATTAATGATGCAAAAAGGAACACAAATATTTACAAGTCCAGTACAGAATCAAAACATTCAATAGTTAATTGCACAAAATAATGAATATAGACTCAAGAGAATGTACTTGGCTTACAGCATTAGACAAAATCATGCATTACTACTACTCAAATGAATTCTGAGGCTGGTCACAGGATATGTGTTGAGCATGGGCCAATTCTTGAAAGATGATTAAATAAAAACGAAAAGAACTTTAGAAAGGTAATGGTCTTCGGTGCAGATGAAACAGTATGTAACAATAAGAATAAGATCCAGGTTAATTTCACGGAAAAAGAAGTTACATTCCATCCCTCCGGATTAAGATCCAACAAGAAAAATGAGGTTCCAGTCTCCAAGTCAGTGCATCTGACCGTCCCATCTGATGATGATGTATACAGTACTCCATCATTTTCTAGATTGAATCTGAAGGAGACAGATATATTAACTGCATAATGATCCCTTCTTCAGAAACTAATAAATATAGGAACATGACTATGAAGAGCAGACTTACTTCATGTTGTTGACTATGCAGGAGTGTATGGACCCATAAACCGTCTTTTCATGTAGCTTACCATAATCCCAGATGCCAAGCTGCCCTTTCTGTTTCAAAATTTAAAGGGAAAATAGAAGGTATGATAGTGATGCTGCTCGTGAGCATACAGCTAGATGCCAAGCTGCCCTTTCCTTTAATTCCAGTACACTAAAATTCCTAATTTAAGCTATAAAACTAAATAGTACCATGGATGCCATACCTTGTCTCCCGATAAAAGAACATGAGTCCTCGTTGGATGAAACTCCAAGCATGTCACACGCCTGCTGTGGAATCTGATTATTCCACAGTCCAAGTGATCAGGGATGACAAATGTTGGCTTGATCTACACAAAAAGCATCAATGTGAACATTGAGATGAATGAATCCCAATGTTGGTCATGTAGATTGAGAGAGACAGAAGAAAGATGTTGCCAGTTTTCTTGATAGCAGGCGGCTTAAAATCCACGAAGGACAATTCAACCAAACAGCTTGTCCGTGAAATCGCCAGTTAGACGGACAAAGGAAGGAATAACATGCATAAATGACACAAACTGTTCGTACCATTGGAATTTTAGCTTTCAGCTGGCGCTTGAAGATGTAATCCAGTGAAGTGTCTGCGTTCCTTCGGGGGGCTGGAATGACGCCATGCTCCATAGCGACGCGGTGAGGACAAGACATCGTCGTATGGCCTATAATTTCCGATCATCGAACCCAGTTAGGAGGCAAGATATCTCTCTCTCTCCAAATAAAAAGAAAGGAAAATGAGAAGAAGATTAAAAAAAGGCAACACATATATCAGTATTTTTTTTTAAGAAAAAGGAATTGTATTGTGACCGACTGGCCGGTAAACGGATTAATCAAGCATATAGGAGTCTGTTAGGATTTGACACCTCGAGATTCAGCCCACATTGAGCCCACAGCGAGGTTCGCGGCGAAAAACGGAGTCCAACGAGACCAAGATCATCTGAATCGAAGCTCGGATGGAGGAGATACGAGTTTTTGAAGTCGGCACGACAATCGAGGCGGCGGAGGACCGCCGGCGACCGGCGGCGGGCGGCAGCGGCGCGGCCGCAGGCGGTGGCGCGCGACCCAGGCCGGCGCGGGACGCGCGACCCAGGCCCGCGCGGTGGGGGCCCGCGGCCCAGGCGGGCGCGCGGCCCAGGCACGCAGGCCCGCGCGCAGGCGCGGCCCAGGCGGGCGCGCGGCCCAGGCCGGGCGCGCGCAGGCCCGCGCGCGCGGGCCGGCCCAGGCCAACGGGCCTGCTGGCCCTTGCCCCGGTCCACCGTGGACCGGGTGGTCCACGGCCCGGCCTGTGGACCGCGTGGGCGTTTCCCACGCGTTTCTCGCGGTCCACGGCCCTATTTCGTGGACCGGAGCGCGATCTAAGGGCCGAGGACGCTCCCGGTCTTGATCCGACGGTCAGGAGGGTTTCTTGACTTTGTTTAGGACTCCTAATCCCTCTCTAATCAAGTTTAAAGAGTGTTTAAACCTATAAAAAGCCTGTGAGGTAACAGAGAGCGGTGATTTTTCGATTTTCTCGCCGCCGTACGAACCGAGAGGAGAGAGAGAGGCGTGAGGCGCTGTGAGAGAAGGAGCAGGAGGCTCCTGGACAGCGGTCGCCAGGCTCTTCAGGAGTTCAGGGGGGTCTCCAAGAGAGAGAGAGCTTTTGTGAGGAAAACTTCATGTGAGAGAGAATTGGGTGTACAAGGGTTGAGGGTGAGGTCTCCTCTTGTAAAATTTTCTTTTCATAGTGAAGTTTGCATGCCCCGTGGAGGCGAGCCCTTTTGTGGCTGATCCACGTATTTTGATTGTTTTTCCTTTTGTTTTATTTTTTCTTTCTTCCTGCTGCATCGCGTGGTACTGGAAAGATCTTGGGAGGTGGTGTCCTGGCCAGACATCCACCCAACAAGTGGTATCAGAGCAAGGCGGTACAAGGACGCAGATTGCAGTGGTGGTGAGCAAGACTGAAGATGGAGAAAACAAGAACAATCAAGATGGAGATCAACAAGTTCGATGGTAAGAGCAATTTCTCCTTGTGGCAGGCAAGGGTGAAGGACGTACTCATCCAACAGGGGTTGATCGAAGCTCTCTTGTGCGATGAGAAGCCGACCACCATGGAAGTGCGGGATTGGAAACGGCTACAGATGCAGGCGGTGAGTACCATCCGCATGTACCTGGCGGATGAGGTGGTGATCCATGTGCTGAGCGAGACTTCCCCGACGGTGCTGTGGTCGAAGCTGGAGGAGTTGTACATGGCGAAGTCTCTCACCAATACTCTTTTCCTCTGGAGGCAGTTTTACCAACTGCGGATGACTGAGGGACAGAGCGTGCAAGAGCATTTGAGCCACTTCCAGAAGATCCTCACCGACCTTCTCAGCGTTGGCGAGAACGTTGAGGAGAAGACCAGGGCGCTGGTTTTGCTGGCGTCGCTTCCTTCTTCGTACGAATCCTTGGTGACTGCTCTTCTAGTGGGGAAGAGCACTATCAAGATGGACGAAGTCACCGCGGCGATACTCCAGAACGAGGTTCTCAGGAGGGAGAACCCAGCTTCGAGCTCAGGTGGCGATAGCTCAGCTTTGGTGGCTTCTGGAGGTGCAGGAGGCGGTAGACGGAGCGACAGGAGATCGCAACGAGGGCGGTCTAAGTCCAGGAGGGACTTGAGCAAAACCAGGTGTTACCGATGTGAGGAGTTGGGGCATCTAGCCAGAGATTGCCCTCAATTGAAAAATCGGACGGTGGCTGCTGTAACGACGGCCGGCAGCGATTCAGATGGAGATGTCCTAGAGATATCTGACGAGGTATCTACTTCTTCCCAGCAGTGGATATTAGATTCTGCATGCCCCTATCATGTATGTTGCAGAGAGGAGCAGCTTGACTCCCTGGAGAACAGTGAGGGCACTGTATATCTGCCGGATAGATCGAGCTGTGCGATCAGAGGCATTGGGACGGTCAGCTGGAGGACACATGACGGTGCAGTGAGGAGATTGGGGGAGGTCCGATACATACCCGATTTCAGGCGGAATCTTATCTCACTTAGCAGACTGGATTCGAGAGGCTACAGGACGGTAGCTGGTGGAGGAATCCTGAGGGTGCTACGCGGCGATAGGATTGTACTGGAGGGGAAGAAGGGGAGCAGAGGACATTATTACCTGGCAGGGAGCCCATTGCGAGGTGGAGCATCGGGTGCTAGGTGGAGCCCAGAGCGAGGTGGAGCTCCAGGAGGCGGATCGGGCACGAGACAGGAGACTCGAGAGGATGAGAGGCGACGTCGCAAGGTAAGATTCCTATTGCCGCAGGATGATGCCCCAAGCAGGTCTCAGGTCAGGAAGAGCACAGCATACGACGGAGATGGGATCGAGCAGCCTGGCTCGACTCCCATGTTTGCCCATCCATGATTAGCAGGCGATTACCCCAGGACATGGGGGCGAGGAGATCCAGAAGCTCTCGGAGTTTGGAGGAGGCCGAATATCGAGTCGAGGTGGAGATTGTTAGGATTTGACGCCTCGAGATTCAGCCCACATTAAGCCCACAGCGAGGTTCGCGGCGAAAAACGGAGTCCAGCGAGACCAAGATCACCTGAATCGGAGCTCGGATGGAGGAGATACGAGCTTTTGAAGTCGGCACGACAATCGAGGCGGCGGAGGACCGCCGGCGACCGGCGGCGGGCGGCAGCGGCGCGGCCACAGGCGGTGGCGCGCGGGACGCGCGACCCAGGCCGGCGCGGGACGCGCGACTCAGGCCCGCGCGGTGGGGGCCCGCGGCCCAGGCGGGCGCGCGGCCCAGGCGCGCAGGCCCGCGCGCAGGCGCGGCCCAGGCGGGCGCGCGGCCCAGGCGCGCGCAGGCCCGTGCGCAGGCGCGGCCCAGGCCCGCGCGCGCGGGCCGGCCCAGGCCAGCGGGCCTGCTGGCCCTTGCCCCGGTCCACCGTGGACCGGGTGGTCCACGGCCTGGCCTGTGGACCGCGTGGGCGTTTCCCACGTGTTTCTCGCGGTCCACGGCCCTATTTCGTGGACCGGAGCGCGATCTAAGGGTCGAGGATGCTCCCGATCTTGATCCGACGGTCAGGAGGGTTTCTTGACTTTGTTTAGGACTCCTAATCCCTCTCTAATCAAGTTTAAAGAGTGTTTAAACCTATAAAAAGCCTGTGAGGTAACAGAGAGCGGTGGTTTTTCGGTTTTCTCGCCGCCGTACGAACCGAGAGGAGAGAGAGACGTGAGGCGCTGTGAGAGAAGGAGCAGGAGGCTCCTGGACAGCGGTCGCCAGCTCTTCAGGGGTTCAGGGAGGTCTCCAAGAGAGAGAGAGCTTTTGTGAGGAAAACTTCATGTGAGAGAGAATTGGGTGTACAAGGGTTGAGAGTGAGGTCCCCTCTTGTAAAATTTTCTTTTCATAGTGAAGTTTGCATGCCCCGTGGAGATGAGCCCTTTTGTGGCTGATCCACGTATTTTGATTGTTTTTTCTTTTGTTTTGTTTCTTCTTTCTTCCTGCTGCATCGCGTGGTACTGGAAAGATCTTGGGAGATGGTGTCCTGACCAGACATCCACCCAACAGAGTCTAATGAAAATAAAACACAAACATGCAGAAAGATTTACTGAAAATAATTGCTAAAATCGAAGCCAAAGTTTGAGGTGAAGTCAGGCCAAGGCCATCTGGGGAGAAAGAAGGAACAGCCGAAGCGTACGTACCAGGCCTCTTGCAGAGGAAACAAGGCTTCCTGGGGCAATCAATGTAGGTGGCCCCCCTAAAACCCGCTTCGTGCCCCGTACCCTTGCACACCTGCACCTCCACTCCACTCACTAAGTTGCCGTTTTGTTTTTATCTTTTTTTTTTTTGAAAAAAAAAATAAAGTCAAAGGAAAGCGGAAGAGGGCGAGGCGATAGGTTAGGAAATGGGGAACCATGAGAGATGAGAGTGAGAGAGCGAGATGGATGGATGGACCTGGGGAAGGAAGGAAAATGCTGTTGCCGTTTTGTTTTTATCTTTTTTTTTTTGAAAAAAAAATAGAGTAAAAGGAAAGCGGAAGAGGGCGAGGCGATAGGTTACGAAATGGGAACCACGAGAGATGAGAGTGAGAGAGCGAGATGGATGGATGGACATGGGGAAGGAAGGAAAGTGCTGTTTGTCGTACCTTGCAGACTTTCTTGAGAGAGATGGTGATGGGAGCCTTCCTCCTCTTCTTAGCACGATCCTCCTCTTCTCCCTCCACTGCTTCCTCATCATTCCTCTCATCCTCATCGTCCGAAACCCTACCAACCTCCTCCTCCTCCCCTTCCGACGACGACGATGAGGAGAATGGGCTCTCCTCGGAATCGGTTTCCATTTGGACCACGACAGGCGAGAAAGAGGAAGACGGCAACGACGCCTTCCCCCTCTCTAGCTTTGGCATGTTATGCTCGCAGGGAGTCAAATAAAGGACTGGTACGGACAGAAACAGCGGTACAGAGAGAGAGGCCGGAGAAGGACGGAGGAGCGGCAAGGCGGGGAAGAAGACCAAGAGGGCTTGGAGTCGGACGGCGGCTTAGGAGATCTATGTCAAATCCTACCAAATTCTTGGGGGAGGAGGCGGGAGGAGGTTTGGGGTGAAGGGGGGGGGGGGGGGGGGGGGGCGGAGGGGGAAGAAGAGAGAGAGCGGAACCGACTGGACATTTGGCATGATATTTTATATCTTATGCAGAATAATGCTTCTATCCTATGCGGCCCCGGTGCGGCCACGCTTCGGATTCTGACCGGAGCCCACGTCTGTACTTACAACCTGTAGAACCAGATCCAACTATGTTATGTGAGAATCCGAATCCGGCTTCCCTTGATAAATTCGGATCTATTTGTGTATTTTAAAGGCCGGCCAGAATGAGTTGGCCAGCGGACCTGCCTATCTAAACCGGATTCTGCATTTGCTGGGGCCCAAAGGAAGGAATCCTGACCCAAATCCAATTTTATCAATGAGACCGAATCAAAAATCAATATATTCATATTCATATTTATTTTATCTGATGAATATAAATATTGATATAGATATTAATCAGATATAAAAATTTATATCGATATTTATTTGAAATAAATATAGATATAAATTATATATTAAAAGTATAGATACAAATACGGATATAAGTTAAATAATTAAATTTTGAATAAATTATAAATTTTTTTTGAGATTTTTTTATTATATTTATATTTGATAATTTAAAAAATATATATTTATATTTGAAAAATTAATAGCATCAATTAAATTATTTATATAATATAAAAAGATGAAAACATCCCTCTACATTCTTCTTCTCTTGATACCCACCATTCTTTTATCTCCTCTTCTTCTCTTCCAAAAACTCTCTTCCATCCCCCTCTCCTTCCCTTCCCTTCGACCAAGCCCTTGGCGCCCACCTCCATTCCCTCCTCCCCCTCCCCCACGACCTCTTTGTCCGTCTTGCTGTCTCTACCATCGTCTTCGTCCTCCACTCCCTCGCCAACAACTAAATTTGGATTTTCGCCACCCAACTGCTAGGCAACCATAATGACAAAAGCAACGATGGTCGTAATCCGACCGTCAATGTCAACGCACAGCTCAAACTCTCCATATTTGATTTTACCTATATTTGATTTGTTATTAACGCACTGTCAACCCACAGCTCACCTCTCTATGTTTGGTTTCACGTATATTTGATTTCTTATCAATGCACAGTTTCACTCTCCATATTTATTATAATAGCTGGCCTACAGCAACTACAATTATAATCCATATATTTCTATTGAAGGATAATGAAATAATATGAGAAAAAGAAATTATCCTTAACATGGTATCAAAGCCTTGAAGTTTCAATGAGCATCTCTTCTTCTTTCTTCAATGCTCTCTCATGGCCACCAGTTCATCTATCTTTACCTCCTCTAGTTCCTCTTCTTCTTCTCCACCAAACACAATGACCCTCTCACTTCCCATCGATACAGTATTTTTATCCATCAAGTTGAATGCATCCAACTTTCTGATCTGGAGAAAGTAAATTATTCCTTTCTTAAAAGGTCAGGACCTGTTTGGGTTTCTCGATGGTTCTCACCCATAGCCCACTGGTCCAGTTGCCGCTGCTGCTTGGCAACAACAAGATGCCCAACTCGTAAGCCTTCTTATTGCTTCATTATCTGAAGACTTAGTTCTTCTTCTTCTTGACAAAGAGACTAGCTTTGAGTGCTAGAGCACTATTCATGAAGTCTATGGTTTTGTATCTCCTATCCGACTCATGTCTCTACATTTAAAGTTGCAAAATCTTCGTCAAAAATCAGATGAGACAGTCACCTCTCTTCTCTGACATGCAAAAGCTGTGGCTGATGAACTTGCTGCATCTGATAATACCCTTAAGCCAACCAAATTTAATCTTCATATGCTGCTGCTCTATGTGATGATCTGCAAGATGTAGTCCCGGGTATTCTTAACGGAAATAGCCCTCCAATGTATATTGAATTTCATGGGCTCTTACTTAGCTATGAAAGCATGCCGGCATTCAAAAAATTAATTAATCGTTGCTGATGCCATCACTTTAACCAATCCAACCACCAATACTATTCAATAGTTTCCCCATTCCTCTAATAACCCTGGGTCTTTTACTGGTCGTGGCTTTACTCGAGATCGTAGGGGGCATGGCTGATTAGGTCAAGGTCGTGGTCATTTTGGTCCTCCCGATGGTTGTGGTTCTCAATGCTATTCTTTTTGTAATCGTAGTAACCACTCTAATGCAAACTGCTTCTATCGTCCTCAGTAGACCTACTCACATTTTCCTTCTCTACAACTCAATGCCAATTTCTCATATTCACCATACTTAAATCTAAATCCATCATACCATCACCTTAATCAACCACTTCTCTCTATCCCTCACCCCTTCACTACCCTCACTTGGTACCCCGATACAGGTGCATCTCACCATATCACTCCTGACATTCATTCTGTGTCCTCCTATGATGAGTATACTGGTTCTGATCAGGTGCATGTAGACAATGGTAAGGGATTACACATATCATATATTGATCATGATTCTTTTTTCTCTCCTCACTCTTCTCTTTCTTTTCAGTTATCTAACATCTTACATGTCCCCTCTATTTTCAAAAATTTACTTCCATACAGTAGTTTACAAAAGATAATAATGTCTTTTTTGAATTTCACCCATCTTATTTTCTTGTGAAAGATGGAACCACCAAGTCCATAGTGTTATCCGATCTGAGTAAAAGAGGATTATATAGTCTCCATTCCAACCCTTCTCTTTTATTTGCATCTGTTCACGTAGCTGAGAACACCACTCTTGATGCCTGATACAATCATTTGGGCCATCCCCATTATCGCTTAGTTCATTCTATGGTGAAAACCAATAATCTCTCCTACAAATCTACACATCTTCATCCTCTTTGTCCCTAGTGTCAGTTAAGCAAATCTAATAAGTTGCATTTATCTCCAACCCATCGTCACAGTCTTTTCTCTTAGACCTTATTTATAGTGATGTTTGGGGTCCTTCTCCTACTCTGTCTTTGTTAGGACATTGTTATTATGTAATTTTTGTTGACGATCAAAATAAATTTATTTGGTTTTATCTATTAATGCACAAATCTGATGTGTTTTCTATATTTTTTATAATTTCAAGCTTTGATTGAACGGTAGTTCTCTCGTACTATCAAATCCATCCAAACTGATTGTGGAGGGGAGTTTTACTATCTTCCTCATTTTTTTAGCAAAATTGATATTCTTCATCGTGTGGCTGCTCCTCACACTCATGAGCAGCAAGGGGTTGTCGAACACCGTCATCGTTATATTATGGAGACCGACCTCTCCCTTCTTGCTCATGGGTTTGTGCCCATATTGTACTGGCACTATGCTTTTGAAACGGCTATTTTTCTCATTAATAGGATACCATCCAAAGTAACTAGTGGTGTGTCCTCCTTTGAACTTATTTACAACAAACCACCATTGATAAACACTTAATTTAAGTATTTTAAATTAAAAAATTATATTTAATTTATCTTATTTATTAAAAATTTGATGTTTCTTTCTATGTTTTACAGGAAAGGTAATCGCCGATACAAGGAGTCCGATTCATAGATCAAAAAGACTCAAGTTTGAAGAAAATTGGACTTAAAATAAAATTAAAATAAAAGAAAGACGCATCCGGTATTATAGAAAATGAAGAAACTATGCAAGGAATCCAAAAAGATATAGATGTCATTGTGAAGAAACAAAAGTTTCTTTTTGGAATATGGAAAAGCTTGTTTCACGTGGAATTCTCTCTTGGGCGCGTGAATAATGCTTTGGGCACGTGAATAATGCTCTGGGCGCGTGAACGCCCGCGCATGAACACGTGGACGCGGGGTGGTGACGGACGCGGATGCGGGGCAGATCACGACAGCAGCGCAGGATGCGGAACGCGGACGACGTGCAGGCGGGCGTAGATGCGGGTGCGGCATTTGGACGCGTGGTTTTTAGTATTTTTTTAGTCCCATATCGAAAAATCATGTAAAACTCCTTCCTCCTAACACCAATAAAAAGGCTCTTGTACTCCTATTTGAGGGGGGAGCCCATAAATTTTTTTAGAGCTTTGCATAGAGGGATAGAAAGGGACTACTTCATGAGCAGCTAGGCTAGCAGTCTCGGGAGTGGAGAAGAAATTTTATAACGAGACAGAGATGGTTTATTGTTCTAAACTTTCCTGTATTTCTTTATATGCAATAAAGATTATGCTTTTTATTTAAATTATCATGAGTTCTTTATTTGCTCTCCTTTATATGTTTTTATTTATACTTTCTTGTTAGACTAATATTAGGAACAACTTTTACTTTCCGGAGACGCGCCGTGATCTACGGATACGGGGCATGCCCAGGAAAGAAGAGTTATTTACCTAATACTTTTCGGAGACGCGCCGTGAGCTACGGGTATGGAGCGTGCCGAGGAAAGACAGATATTTTTTCTAAGATTAATCGCATCCATTTAATTAAAAAAAAAAGAGAGATACAACTCTGCTAGTGCAAAGTAATTCAAAACTCCCGAGCTTTTTATTTTCTAATTATCTTAATTTTAAGATAATTTATTTTCTAAATCAAAAATAACGTTTCTTTCTTTTATCTTGCAATCTCAACTTAGTCCAAGGTCCCTGAGGATACGATCTCGACTCATCCTACCTACGTAGTGAATAGAGTTATTTTTGGTGCTATCAACGACTACGCATCAAATTTTGGTGCCGTTGCCGGGGATCTTGGTACGGTTGAAATTTTTTTTTTTTTTAAAAAAAATACTTTTAAATTTTTAATTCTCGTTTTAAATTTTTTTTTTCAGTGCTTTCTAACTAGATAATCTTATTTGCATAATTACAGAATTACCTTGCATAACTAATTTACTACTTAGGAATTTTGCTGCTTAAAATAATTTGCTACTTTTTATAGCCCAGTGATTTATTGCTTTTTAGACTTAATCACTTAAATTTATTTTTTTGCAAAACTAAAAAAAAAATTAAAAAAATATATAAAAAGATAAAACTATAAATTTAAAAAAAAAAAGAAGCCACTGACATTTCATAACACTTAACTAAAATAGCGTAACCTCAAATATAAAAATTTCTAACTTGATTGGACACCTTGTTTCTTTGCATTGCATCTCCATAATTAATCTTAAGGGCAATAACCCATTAACCAGATAAGGTAGAGACTTGATCACCCTTCCTTGGCCCACAAATCACTCCCTTGCATTTGCATAACCTAGACCTTAATTTAAAATCAACTAGACGTCAGCCCTAGGAATTTCGAGCTCAATAGGATAAGAAAGCTTTAGAGTTAAACTGAGTGCGGATTGGTTAATTGCTCGGTGTCTAAGGCAAGTGGTTAAAGAAAGTAGTTTTCAATTGGTTCCATTGACTGACCTGGCCAACTTAGTTGGTGTCTAAGGAAAGCAACGAGCAGAAAACCTCCCACATCTTACGCTTATCTGGCCGAGTCAGTTAGTCAGTCTTGAGCTTGGAGTGCTCAAAGGCGGTCTTGAAAGTTAGGAGCTGTCTAGATCTAAGTTAACCTTAGGATAGAGAGTCTATGATTGTTTGAGTTGATTGCAATTAACATCTAAACATTAACTAATTTCTCCCTTTTCATAGATTTAAGATTCTTAGGTTCTTCTCTTTAGATTTTCTTCATTCTTTTCTCACTTTATTATAAAAATATATATTATAAAAAAAAAAATTCTGTGTTTGCTCTACAGTATAATTGTAAGGTGTATGCTTGGCCGTAGATCGTTACGATCAGAAATCCAACCTTTTGATCCAGAAATAGAAAGAACCTTTAGAGCCAACAGACGTAAAAATATGGACCGAAATCAGGAGAATGATCCACCCAAGCAATTGAAGGAGTACTTTACTCTTTCCACATATACCTACTCTCCTTGTATTCAAGTATCCCCTGTGGAGGCCACTCAATATGAAATTAAGTCCAGTATAATCCAAATGTTACCTTCATTTTATGGACTTAGTAATGAGGACCCTTATAAACATCTTGAAGAATTTTTTAAAATATGCTCAACTGTCAAAATTCACAACTTCTTCGATGATGCTCTTAGGTTGAAATTATTCTCTTTTTCACTTAAGGACAAAGCCAAATACTGGCTACATACTTTGGATTCTATGACTATATCAACCTGGGACCAGCTGTAAGGAGAGTTTCTCAAGAAGTATTTTTTCATAGAAAAAACTAATCAAATAAGGAAAGCCATAACTAGTTTTTCCCAATTAGATGGAGAAATATTTCATGAAATATGGGAGAGATTAAAAGATCTTATTAGAAAATATCCCCACCATGCTGTACCCAAGTGGCAGTTAATCCAATATTTTTATGATGGGCTCTCTGAAAGACATCGACAAATGGTCGATGCATCATGCGGTGGGATATTTATGCTGAAAAGTGAGGATGAGGCATGGCAACTGTTTGAAATTTTAAGTGAAAATTCATTACATCATATGTCTGCCTCTATTAGAGATAAACCCATGTTAAACCCAAAAAGAGGTGGAATATATGAAGTAGAAAATACCATAGATATCCATCAAAAGGTAGATGAACTGTCCCAAAAATTAGATCGTCTTCTAAATACTGGACAATCCCCGATTCCACCTAACCCAATCTAAGAAGTTTGTGCATTGTGTGCAAGTCCGAACCATTTTATTAGTGAATGCCCAGCCGCATCTCAATTTCCTGAGTTTGTGCACGAGCAGGTTCAGCAAGCTCAAGTCCAACAAGCTCGCAGACCAGAAAACGATCCATATTCGAACACTTATAACCCCGGTTGGAGAAACCATCCAAATTTTTTCTGGAGACCACAATCAGTGGTTGGTCCTGCCACACCTCGACCTCAATATCAAGACCCAATATATAGGCATGGACCATACCATAAATTTCAAAATATTCCTCAACCGTCTACTACTGGTCACAGCTCAGCTTTTGAGGAAAAAGTCCTGAAAGCATTAGAACGATTAGAAGTCAACACTCAGACCCTTAACTCCCACACACAATCCATTGCTAAGCTAGAGACCCAAATAGGTCAACTAGCAACTGCATTCAGTAGGAGGGAAGGAGGAAAATTACCTAGCCAACCCGAGAGCAACCCAAGAGGGCAATTTGTGATTGAGAGTTTTAATACCCCAGAAGCTTTTTCTGAACATGCCAAATCAATCATGACTCTGAGAAGTGGGAAGGTCATTGAACACACTAGTAAAATCAATGAGACCGACCCTAAACCTCTAACCGAATCCAAATCACCCAAGAACAAGGAGGACCTGAAAATAGAGAAGGAACCAACTGTACCGAAATCATCTTACTTGCCTAAAGCCCCATTTTCGGATGCCCTGAAAGCCCCTATTCCTGCAGATAAGAAGGGAGGAAAACTTGATGAGATGTTGGAATTGTTTAAGCAAGTCCAAATTAATCTTTCCCTTCTAGACGCAATCAAATAGGTTCCTGCTTATACCAAATTTTTGAAGGATTTGTGCACCCAAAAATGTAAATCTAGATCACAAATCCCAAAGAAAGTACGTCTCACTGAACAGGCTAGTTCTGTCTTCCAGCATGCCACTCCTCCAAAGCTTAAGGACCCAGGAGCCCCCATCATTTCCTGTGTTATAGGAGATTATCACATTGAAAAAGCTCTTCTGGATTTAGGGGCAAGTGTGAATCTTTTACCTAGTTCGGTGTATAAACTTTTTGGATTTGGAGAACTGAAACCCACATCAGTCACACTGCAGTTAGCCGACAGATCAATTAAGGAACCACGTGGAATGCTTGAGGATGTCTTAGTCAAGATAGATGAGTTTTACTTTCCAGTTGATTTTCTGGTTCTCGATATGGAATTAAGTGGCAACTCCAGACAAATTTCCATTATCTTAGGACGACCCTTCCTAGCTACGGCAAATGCATGCATTAATTGTAGGACAGGAGTCATGGACGTATCATTTGAGAATAAGAAACTAAGACTGAATATGTTTGGTGCTTCTCAAGGACCATCAATGGATAGTTGCTTCGAAGTAGATATACTAGAAGATATTATAGAAGATGCAACACCCATAATTCTAGCACCAGACCCCTTAGATACTTGCTTGGCTCACTTTGGAGTGTGTGACTTTGAGGAATATATGAAAGAAGTTAACATCTTGTTAGATACACCACACGATAAAACCACTCCTCCATGGACAATCAAATATGAGCCATTGCCCACATTAGCCAGTACACCAATAGTCTCATCTTTAGAATCACCACCTACGTTAGAATTGAAACCTCTTCCTGCTACGCTTAAGTATGTATTTCTAGGACTCAATGACACCCTCCCGGCAATCATTGCATCAGACTTGACCCCTAATCAGGAAGCACAATTGGTTGGTATTCTGAAAGAACACAAAGAGGCTATCGGTTGGTCCATTGTCGATTTAAAAAGAATTGACCCCTCCATTTGCATGCACCATATTCATTTTGAGGAACATGCCAAACCTCATCGAGATATGCAGAGGAGATTGAACCCAAACATGCGTGAAGTAGTAAAGAAAGAGGTGGTAAAGTGGTTAGATGCTGGAATCATCTACCCCATATCCGATAGTAAATGGGTCAGTCCCACTCAAGTAGTACCTAAGAAATCTGGTATTACTGTGGTGGAGAATGAAGAAGGTGAACTACTTCCAACTCGCATATCATCTGGATGGCGAGTATGCATAGATTATAAAAAACTGAATGCCGTTACTAGGAAGGATCATTTTTCATTGCCCTTCATCGACCAAATCCTAGAACGGTTAGCAGGACAAAGTTTCTACTATTTTTTTGATGGTTATTCAGGGTACAATCAAGTACCTGTATTTCTGGATGATCAAGAAAAGACTACCTTCACCTGCCCCTATGGCACCTTCGCTTTTCGGCGTATGCCATTCGGGCTTTGCAATGCACCCGCTACATTTCAACGGTGCATACTGGCCATTTTTTCGGATATGGTGGACAAATATCTTGAAGTTTTTATGGATGATTTTTCTGTATTTGGAACCACCTTTGAGGATTGTCTCCATAATCTTTCCAAAGTTTTTAAACGGTGTATGGAGACAAATCTTGTCCTAAGTTGGGAAAAGAGCCATTTCATGGTGCGGAAAGGAATTGTATTAGGACATATTATTTCTGAAAAAGAGATCGAGGTAGATAAAGCCAAAGTTGAGGTTATTTCAAAACTACCATCCCCTACTTCGGTCCGACAAATACGATCTTTCTTAGGTCATGTCAAATTTTATAGACGCTTCATCAAAGACTTTAGCAAGATTTCAAGACCCTTGTGCAATCTGTTGGCCAAGGATACACCATTTGTCTTTGATGAAGACTGTTTAAAAGTGTTCAACACATTACGAACAGCCCTGACAACAGCACCCATAATAAAATCCCCTGACTGGTCCATTCCATTTGAGATTATGTGTGATGCCTCTGACTTTGCAATAGGTGCCGTCTTAGGCCAAAAAATCAATAAAGGAGCCACATGTGATCTATTATGCTAGCAAGACTCTTTTCGATGCCCAATTAAACTACACCACAACAGAAAAAGAGCTACTAGCAGTAGTGTTCGCTCTTGAAAAATTTTGCTCATATCTGTTAGGGTCTAAGGTTCTAGTTTACTCTGATCATGCGGCTCTGAAACATCTTCTCTCAAAGAAAGATACTAAACCGCGTTTGATCAGATGGATCCTTCTCTTACAAGAATTTGATCTGGAAATCCGGGATAAGAAGGGTTCTGAGAATGTGGTAGCTGATCACATCTCCAGGATCTTAGTTGAACACACGATAGGCATAGATGAGGTCAAAGAAAAATTTTCTGACGAATAACTTTTCGCAATCTCCTCTAGCCATCCTCCATGGTTTGCCCATATTGTCAATTACTTATCAACAGGACAAGTACCTTCTCACTGGATAAAACAAGAAAAGGATCGATTTTTCTCGCAAATTAAATATTATTTCTGGGAAGAACCTGAACTATTCAAATACTGTCCTGACCAAGTTATTCGTCGTTGTGTCCCCGAGAGTGAATTCCAAAGCATTCTCACTTTTTGCCATTCTTCAGTATGTGGGGGACATTTTAGTGGAAGAAAAACTGCAGCAAAAGTACTGTAGAGTGGGTTTTATTGACCAACGCTTTTCAAGGATGCACATGAATTTGACCGAAGTTGTCTGCGATGTCAGCAAACAGAAAATTTATCCAAGAAGGATATGATGCCGCTGACCCCCATTTTAGTAGTAGAAATCTTCGATGTTTGGGGGATTGATTTCATGAGACCTTTTCCAGCCTCATTTGGATTTGAATATATTCTGGTGGCAGTTGATTACGTATCAAAATGGGTGGAGGCAATAGCTACACGGACTAATGATAATAAAATTATAATTAATTTTATCCAACGAAACATCATTAGTCGATTTGGCTTCCCAAGGGTGATCATTAGTGATGGAGGGACTCATTTTACGAATAAATATTTTGAAGCACTTATAAAAAAATATAATATTTCATACAAAGTGGCCACACCATATCACTCCCAAACTAATGGTCAGGTAGAGGTGTCAAATAGGGAGATTAAACATATCCTAGAAAAGACGGTTAGGCCCGATAGAAAGGATTGATCTCTTTGCTTAGACGATGCATTATGGGCTTACCGTACTGCTTTTAAAACACCCATAGGAATGTCTCCCTATCGACTTGTATTCGAAAAAGCTTGTCATTTGTCGGTGGAATTGGAACATCGTGCATTTTGGGCCATAAGGCAATTTAACTTTGATATGAAAAATGCAGGTTCCAATAGGAGACTCCAATTAAATGAACTTGAAGAGCTACGCAATGAAGCATATGAGAGTGTCAAAATTTATAAGGCGCGAACTAAAGTATACCATGATAAATTTATTGCACGAAAAACGTTCGAGCCTAATCAAAAAGTTTAGCTCTTCAATTCTAGATTGCATCTGTTTCCTGGAAAACTTCGCTCACGTTGGGACGGACCTTTCATTGTAACTCAGGTATTTCCTCATGGAGCTATAGAACTCAAAAATCTTAAACAGGGGAACACTTTTAAAGTGAATGGTCAGCGATTGAAACCTTACATAGATGGAATTAGTGATGGAGAATTAATTGAATCTGTTGATTTAGTAGATCCAAAACTGCCATAATACTCAATTCAGTCTGGCTGAAGACGTAAAACTTAGCACTTGTTGGGAGGCAACCCAACGATTTTATTTTTATTTTTTTGCAGCTGCAGAAATTTAGAACAAGAGCCTATTAATCAATGAAGTTATCTTCAACTTCCGAAGCAAAATTATCCCAGGTGCACTCTCTCCTTTTATTTTCTTTGCTTTCTTACTTCATTGAGGACAATGTAGATTAAGTTGGGGGGGGAGGAAATTAATCAAATCCTCGAGTATGGTCAGAAATAATTAGTTTTGTGTATCCAAATTTTATTTTGATTAAGAGTCAATTAGGCATCCTAAACAATGAACGATTAATGGTCAAGATAATTTTAGAGATATTGAGGAATAAATTATTAAGAAAACCCAATGAATGATAGGGTTTAGACTAGACCAAATTTTAGGAGTGATTCTACAACCCTCTTCTTACTGATCTCAATAAAGAATCTGCTTAATGAGAAATTGGGTGGAAAGGTCGAGGTATGCAAAAATTCTCCTTAAAATTTACTTAAAAAAAAAAGAAAAAAAAATAATATTGGTTTCCTACTGAGTAACCGGGCCCTTTCGCCTAAGTAAGCATTGTGGTTCGCATAAAAAGGTAGGCAATGTTAAAAAAAAAAAAAAAGGGACTAAATTGCAAGAAGATAATAAATCTCTTTCTCATTAAGTTAGAGGATTTAAAGAGTAAAGTGGAGAGTTGGTGAAAGAAAAGCTCTTGAAATTTCTTTAGTTAATACTCAACCACTAATTGGGTCAAATTGATAATCCAATGAAATATCTCTTTAATGGTCTGACCAAGTATCATCTACCTTTTGGGATGCCTAACCTAATTTTGATTCAAGATCGAGTCGGTACACAATGCTGATATATCTATTTTACTCGAGGATGAGCAAAATTCAAGTTGGGGGGTGTGATAAACACTTAATTTAAGTATTTTAAATTAAAAAATTATATTTAATTTATCTTATTTATTAAGAATTTGATATTTCTTTCTATGTTTTACAGGAAAGGTAATCGCCGATACAAGGAGTCCGATTCATAGATCAAAAAGACTCAAGTTTGAAGAAAATTAGACTTAAAATAAAATTAAAATAAAAGAAAGATGCATCCGGTATTATAGAAAATGAAGATACTATGCAAGGAATCCAAAAGGATATAGATGTCATTGTGAAGAAACAAAAGTTTCTTTTTGAAATATGGAAAAGCTTGTTTCATGTTGAATTCTCTCTTGGGCGCGTGAATAATGCTTTGGGCGCGTGAATAATGCTCTGGGCGTGTGAACGCCCGCGCATGAACGCGTGGACGCGGGGTGGTGTCGGACGCGACGCGGATGCGGGGCGGATCGCGGCAGCAGCGCAGGATGCGGAATGCGGACGACGTGCAGGCGGGCGCAGATGCGGGTGCGGCATTTGGACGCGTGGTTTTTAGTATTTTTTTAGTCCCATATCAGAAAATCATGTAAAACTCCTTCCTCCTAACACCTATAAAAAGGCTCTTGTACTCCTATTTGAGGGGGGAGCTCAGAAATTCTTCTAGAGCTTTGCATAGAGGAATAGAAAGGGACTATTTCATGAGCAGCTAGGCTAGCAGTCTCGAGAGTGGAGAAGAAATTTTGTAACGACACAGAGATGGTTTATTGTTCTAAACTTTCCTATATTTCTTTATATGCAATAAAGATTATGCTTTTTATTTAAATTATCATGAGTTCTTTATTTGCTCTCCTTTATATATTTTTATTTATACTTTCTTATTAGATTAATATTAAAAACAACTTTTACTTTTCGGAGATGCGTCGTGATCTACGGATACGGGGCGTGCCGAGAAAAGAAGAGTTATTTACCTAATACTTTCCAGAGACGCACCGTGAGCTACGGGTACGGAGCGTGTCGAGAAAAGACAGGTATTTTTTCTAAGATTAATCGCATCCATTTAATTAAAAAAAAAAAGAGAGATACAACTCTGCTAGTGCAAAGTAATTCAAAACTCTCGAGCTTTTTATTTTCTAATTATCTTAATTTTAAGATAATTTATTTTCTAAATCAAAAATAACGTTTCTTTCTTTTATCTTGCAATCTCAACTTAGCCCAAGGTCCCTGAGGATACGATCTCGACTCATCCTACCTACGTAGTGAATAGAGTTATTTTTGGTGCTATCAACGACTACGCATCAACCATCCTATACATTCTTATGATTTTTTGGATGTCTATGCTATCCCTATCTTCATCCTTATAATCATCATAAAATAGAGTACCAATCTCAACTGTGTGTATTTCTCGACTATAGTCCCTCTCACAATACCTATCGGTGTTTCGATTTGATAACAAATCTACATATATCACTAGGCATGTTCGCTTTGACAAATCTACCTTTTTTTTTAAATCTCACTCCCTATTGCATCCTCCATCACAACCATCTCCCTCTTCCCCTCCTTGGGGCGTTACATCTCTTCAGCCTCTATAAAAAGCCACCCCACCACTTCCATCCATTTCTCCACCAGTTCTCCATTCTCCTTTGCCCCATCTATCCACCTTATCATTGGTAGCATCTCCTATATCTTGATCTGTCTTAACGCCACTTTGTCCCTCTAGCATTAATGAATTTGCATCTGTTCGGACTAGATTACTTACTGACCTCTATTGCAACCCTCTATTAGCAACATCCTCCCTTCCTATACCTTCTCCAACAATTGGTTCCCAGCTAGACACACCCTCTTCTGATCCACCAGCTCAACCCACCTGTACCCATCCCATGGTGCTTCGACCCTGTCCAAACCAACCATCCGTCCTTATCACCATTATCTTCACCAAGGAACCTACTTATTTTATGCAAGCATCTAAACAATCTGAGTGGCATACTGCAATAATTGAGAAATTTAATGTTCTAGTTCGTAATAGTATATGATCTCTCATACCATATTTGTCTCACCAAAAAAATTTGATTGGGTGTAAATGGGTGTACAGAATCAAACAAAAGACTGATGGCTCTCTTGAGCACTACAAAGCGTGCTTAGTTGCTAAGGGATTCCACCAACAACTTGGCCTTGACTACAATAAGACATTCAGTCCAGTTATCAAGCCTACCATAATTCGGTATGTTCTAAGTCTTGCAATCTCTCAGGATTGGTCTATCCACAATTAGATGTTCACAATGTATTTCTACATGATAACCTGACAGAAGAAGTCTACATATCCCAACCATCAGGGTTTGAGGATTGCGACCATCCAGATTATGTCTGTCATCTCCATAAATCTCTATATGGGTTAAAATAAGTATCCCATATTTGGTTTCATCGTCTCTCCCAGTTCCTTCTCAAATTGGGGTTCATTGCCTGCAAGACCGATCCTTCATTATTTGTTTTGAGGATGATCTCTCATGTGATTTATGTGCTCATCTATGTTGATAATATTTTGGTAACCAGCAGTGACTCGAGTCAGATCTCTCTACTCCTTCATCAGCTGGCTATAGAATTTTTTATTAAGAATCTTGGTGATCTCTATTTTCTCTTAGAAATTGAAGTTATTCAAAACTCTATCAGTTTATTATTATCTCAAACTCGCTACATCAGAGATCTACTTTTCAAGGCAGACATGGTTGATTGTAAATCTGTTCAGACCCTAATGGCTATGCTACAGGATTCTGATTTAGGAGGTGCTCTCCATCCGGACCACACACAGTATTGCTCCATTATTGGAGCTCTTCAATATGTTACATTGACACGCTCGGATATTTTCTTTGCAGTGAATAAAGTATGTCAGTTTATGTAGTCTCTTAGTGTTGATCACTGGGTTATGGTCAAGCACATCTTACAGTAACTTAAAGCAACAGCTGATCATAGATTATAGATTAGCTGGTCGATCTCTCAGTATCTTCAAACCTTCTACAATGTGGATTGGGCAAGTAGTAGGATTGATCGGCGCTCCACTGGGGGCTATGTAATTTTTTTCGATCCCAACCTCATTTTTTGGACATCTCGCAAATAGAAGATAGTTGCTCGCTCATCCACAGAGTTTGAATACAAGGTCTTAGCTGATGCATCAACTGAACTAATCTGGCTTGAGTCTTTGTTTCAGAAACTAGGCTATCGTTTACATGGCCTCCCCATTCTATAGTGCGATAACATTAGGGCCACTTATCTCTCGATAAATCTTATTTTTTATACTCGTACGAAATATGTCGAGATTGATTTTTATTTTATTCATGAATGTGTTGCACGATGTTAACTATCTATTTAATTCATCTCCACCCAAGATCAGCTTGTCGATATTCTCACCAAACTCTTGGGTACCTCACATTTCAGGTTCTTACAAGACAAACTGAAGATTCGTAGTCCTGAATCTCCAACTTGAGAGGGTGTGTCAATGCACAGCTCAACTCTCCAAATTTGGTTTCACCTATATTTGGTTTCTTATCAACGCACTGTCAACCCACAAACTCATCTCTCCATGTTTGGTTTCACCTATATTTGATTTCTTATCAATGCACAGCTCAGCTCTCCATATTTGTTGTAATAGCTGGCCTAGAGCAACTACAGTTGTAATCTATATATTCCTATTGGAGGATAATGAAATAATATGAGAAAAAAAATATCCTTAATAGTCAAACTAATAAAGTATGCGATCATTGACATCATGCTGTCGGTCTACTCGGACAATGTCTCGATGGGGTTTTAGCTCAAATTCCTATGTACAATAAGAGGGAGGTAATGAACTCTATCTTTTAGTTCTATAACTCTTTTGTTTCTCTTTTTTTTTTTTATGTTCTTGATGAGATAAACATACATATAATTTTTTTTGGTCAGCACATGAATTCACATAATTGGTCCCTTAGATTAAATCTTTACATTGCTATGCATATTCTTTTTATAAATTTTGAAATATATTACACTATTTTCAAATGGCTTTGGCATGACTAGGAGAATTGTCCTTCAAGATAAAGACTCCTAAAGTTAACTTTTTTTCTATAGATATACAAGCAATTGATTTCTGTCGTGTACCAGCTTGATTGGCTCAAAGACTATTTACCAATCCAAGTACTTGATGACTCTGATGATGAGGCCATTAAGCTTTTAATCAAAGCAGAAGTTTCAAAATGGAGCAAGCGGGGTGTCAACATAGTCCATCGACATCGGTTAGTGAGGATTGGTTATAAAGCTGGAAATCTTAAGTTTGTCATGAACTGTGAGTATATTAACAATTATGAGTTTGTTATTATTTTTGATGTTGACTTCCAACCAAATCCTAATTTTCTCAAGCAAACGATTCCACATTTTAAGATATTGATACCTTGTAGTCTAGTTTCATGAAGTTTGTTTCCAAATAATACTTCATCTTTTCGGTTCATTGAATATCCATTTTACATATGATTTAGAGAAATCTTGAGCTAGGATTAGTTCAGGCACGAAGGAGTTTCTGAATAAGGATGAGAACTTGTTGACTTGCCTTCAAAATATCAACCTCTGCTTTCAATTCAAAGTGGAGCAGCAAGTGAATGGTATTTTTTTAATTTTTTTTGCTTTAATGGGATTGTCGGTGTCTGGAGAATCAAAGCCTTGGAGGATTCTAGAGGTTGGCTCAAGCGAACAACAGTATAAGATATGGATATTGCGGTTCATGCCCACCTCAATGGTTGGAAATTCATCTTCTTGAATGATGTCAAGGTACTTAAAAATGTTTTAAGCTATAATTCTCATGTTTTAGCTCCACTTCAGTATGCACTTGGGTTAATGTTAGAGGCCTTCCTGTAGGTCCTCCAAACCTATCATCAACAGTATGCTAAGCCCACTATGGTGGCGAAATCACTTTTGTGAGATTTGAGATTGTGAGATCGACGGTGAGGTGGTTGGTCCAATCGAGGAAGAAGTTGAAGAGGAGAGTGGAGGGGGGTTGGGGATAGGATCGGACCTAGTAGAGGATGCTGGGCTGAGGAGGGAGAGGGCACGGATGAGGGCGGCATCTGAGGCCTAGGGGGAGATCGCGTATGTGCTCGACGTCGATAGAAAGGGAGGGGTGGGTGGGGAGGAGAAGGGTGAGGGGGCAGACGGAGGGGACGATGGAGATAAAGGAGCTAAGGAGGGGGAGGTTGGCTGGGCTGACGAGGATGATGAGAGAGAAGAAGGCAGCGGTGGTGGCGAAGTGGTTAGAGAGGTGGTGGACAAAGTCGAGGAGGGGATGAGGTGGGCCCTAGTTAGGAGCCAGATAAGGAGGAGGTATTTGAAGACCTCATTAACTTGATATGAAGGTTATTTTCATCATCTTGAAAATCTTTTATTTCGATCTAACAGTTTAACTAACATTCCATCAAGTCATAGATTAAAGTATTAGATAGAAATAAACCTTAAGAAAGTAAGCATATGTTTTTCAAATTATTGGATGTAAGTGTAATTTAGCCCTAATCTCAAGAGATTTTTATAATTTATTCTTAAATTTTATAATAACAAAATCAAAGATATCATTAGATGGATGATAAATCAAGTCAATAGCATGGTACTATGATTGTATATTTCTCTTAAAAGTTAATGAGTATTATATAAAATTCAATATAGTTATACATAGAAACAGATATTCAGATATAGATCGAATAGTTATCTATCCATTTTTATATTCAATTTTCTTTGATAGATATAGATACAGATATGAATATTAATCGAATGATCAAATTTCTATTCATATCTTAATAGATTTGGATATAAAAATAGATCCAAATGAATATTATCCGAAAGATCACCCCCGTTCACCTAGCTATCTTTTTTTTGGAGGTTGAGGGTTGATAGAGAGTGAGAGTTTACCACAATCTTCAAAAAATATGACCTACACTGCCCTTATAAAGGAAGCAAGATGATCGAGAGAAGCTCTCAATCCAAACCACTTGTGAGTGCTCTATGCTTGAATGATTAGCCAGGAGATCTACTATCTAATTAGCTTCCCACATGATATAGCAACACAAGAAGTTCAAAAGAGTGGTACATAGAGTCTAAGGCCATATTTGGGACTGCTATTGGTGATAGAGTTTTGGAAGCTTTTGGAAGTAGAACTTCTAGGAAGTAAAGCTTTTGAAAATAGAGATTTTATAAAAGGCTATTTACTGTTTGGTAACTACATTTCTAAAATGCTATAGAACTTTAAAATATGTTTGAAAATTAAAATAAAAAATATTTTTGGTTTGATAAAATAATAATAAAAAATATTGAATAATATTATATCGTAGAGTATATATAATATAATATAATATATTAAAATATTATTAATATTGTATAATATTATTATAATATAGTGTAATATAATATTGAATACTGTATCATAATGATATGATATGATATCATTATAATTTTAATGCAATATGATATAATATAATATATTATTAATCTATGATTATTATATTATATTATATCATATCATATTTATTATATAATAATATAATATGATATAATATAAGATATGATTATGAGATTTATTGATGGGCATTTTGGTCATCAAAATTTTTTTATTAAAATAGAAACAACTTTCTAACATTGGTCAGGAAGTGCTTTTATAGAAAAGCTACAAAACGGAGCTTTTCTCAAGTAGAGCTTTTAGCTTCTGGTAAAGCCATAATAATTTTCCAATTTTTTACCAAACACAAGAGCATTGGGCTTCATTGTATTTTAGAAAGGGAAGATGTGAGCAATGTTGACAATCTGTAGGCCAATCAGCTCACAGCGGAGATGACATTGCTACACCATATTGTTAGCAGGATCTTCTTCTCGAAGACAGAAAGGTTTGACTGGGTTACAACTAAAGATTGAAAGAATTGTACCCTATAAACCCATTGCATATATCATACGATGGGATATTTTTTATATTCTATCTCTCTAACTCATGTATTTAACATTAATTATTAATAAAATTAGATATTTTATTTTATTATATGCTATATCTTGATGCTTAATTAAGATTATAATAAATCTCATAGCTTAAGACAATGATTTTAGAATCATGATGAAATCATACCAATGAGACATAAAATCTTGATAGTCCTAATCTAAAATATTTTCAATCATCGGATCATTAATTTGGAGATCAATGATACAAATAAGACTGGCATATCCAATGTATATTTGATGAAGAGGATAGTTGATCTCACAATCACTTATGTAGTAAAGTAAATACAAGGATGTGGATGCTCATTAGAGAATGAGTTCACTAAATTGACCTCATGAGAGAACATTTGATAGAGCCTTATATGCATGTCAGCTGATTGTTCTCTATTGAGAGTAGTGCAAGTGATTCTTAGATCTAAGATCACTATAGTATCTTATATATAAATCTATATTTTGGTTCATACCTCAATATGATTTTCTGAGACTTATATGAAATATTCTGGGAATGGTGAAGTGTGCATGAAGATTGTGAGTGATCAACAAGATATCGATCATTTCTTATAAATGAAAAGAATATCCTATGTAATCTCATAAGATGATGACTTAAGAAGTCTTTAATCAAAGCAGGATGATAAGTAGAAAGAATTTCTAATATATTATCAACTAAGTTATCATTTTTAGATCAGGATATATATGAATAAGTATTTGAACTTAATATAATTCTATGCCCATAGCTTATCTGAGATATTATATGATTGGAAGATTGAATTATATGATAACTCGTCATTGAAGGATATTTTTGATATTTTCATCAAAATTTTATATCTTTTGGATAGGCATGACATATTGCAAAACATCAATCTTGACTTATGATCTTGCAAGAATTAAAGAGTTTAATTCAGTAATAAATTAGAAGGAGTTCTAATTAATTGATGCATTTGAGCTGATTTATTTTTAATTGAGTTAGTTTGATCATGAGTCTGAATGTACCGTTGGCTAGATACGAAACCCAATGGATCACATACTTAAGAATTTGATCATGGACCAATCTAATTGAATTTACTAAAAATCTTATGGGTTTAATTGACATGCTAGCATATGGGTTAACCCAAGTTTCTAATAATACCTAGTTAGCCCAAGGATGTTTGATCTTATGTAAATCCTAGAGCTTTGACCAAGTCAATAAAAGCTCAAACCTATCTCTCCATGGCACCACATAATCCATCACATGAAAGAGTTTCATATGGGATGAAATACCTCCACGCCTCCTTATCTTTCTAGCGTCCAAAAGGATGAGTCCTATTTTACTCCTTTTAGAATTCTATGTGCCATAATTGATGGCACCTTGGGGGTTATGCAAAGAAGGAAGAGTTCTTTTATCTTACTTATCTTAAATATCCCAAGAGTTGGCGCATTTATGCGGTTCTCTATTTATTACACACAGAAGTCAAAGAGCTTGGCCGTGCAAGAAAGTAATAGCCAATGGTTATTAAATGTGCCCCTTCATATATTATATATAGGGGGCACTCCAAAAGGGAATGGCGTTGGAAATAAAAGAAAGAAGAATCAGATAGGTAAAAAAAGAAAGAATAAGAAGGGAAAAAAATGTTGGGAATAGTACCCCAAAGCCAATCGTCAGTCTGTTGACGGTTGTGCTCATTTTTGTATTTGTACATAAATTATGAATTAATAAAAATTATTTTGGTATTTTTCATCACAAAATATTTCATCTTCTAATGAACTTCTATATTGTTGTGAAGTCTTTAGGACTATTTAGACTCGACAAAGGAGGATTTATCGTTTAGTCCTTAAATCTGTTCGCTACCAAATGATACGTTGTTATCAAGGACGACAACGTTTATCAAGCATAGGTCGTTGTGTGCCATATAGGTTGGTTGTCCTCTTAACCAATGAGTGTGGAGACACTGGTATGGCATACAGGTGAGATGTAAGGGTACATCTGCACTGAACTTGATCGACTCCAGAGCTATTTCTGCTGTCAAGATTTGCTCCGATGGAATATGGGTATAAATATCTCTCCGACCTGAGATCGCCATGGTGACTTGCAAGCAACTCACTGCACTTAGGCACTGGACTACCTAAATTTTTAATTCAGTGACGGAAGGCTGCTGGGTGTAGTCAAGTATTTGACTTGTCGGTGCGTGTGTCAAGATGGGATTGACCACTCCAGTTTAGGAGCTGTGTACAGTCGTATTTTAATTTAGCAAAACCTTGGCCAAGGTAGTCCTTGTGAGGAGTCACAGGACTGTTTGAGTTGAGCACGATTCGGATGATCTGATCAGGGTTGACAGTTTAACCCTGAGTCGTCCTAAACACAGGGGTCAAAAGAATGAATTATACAGTAACCATATTCATGTAGGTTCTGAGTGTTGCGATTCTGACTCTTCGACCTATCCGGACGTTGGGTACCATTGCTAGATGGTCACTTCGATTAGTACAGGAATTGGTTCCTGTGCTACCAGCTTAGGTTCGAACCTGTGGGGTCACACACATTAGAGGTTCCTATCTAATCTGATGGCTGATGTAGAATCCTACATATTTAAAACTCGATGATCGAGAATCAGGATTCTCTGATCACAAGTTCCACACATTATGGGTACCGGGGTCAAGAGTCCCACTGGTTGGGACTTTTCGATCATGGTTACATATCGATGAATTCTGATGTCCGATTGTCCATCAGATTTGGACTCAGTATTTATGAGAGATTTAATTAATGATTTGATCACTAATTAACTCAATTTGATTGAGTAATTATTTTTAGATCAAGTCTAATTGAATTGGATTCAGTTGGGTTTGACCCGATTAGGTTAAGAGTTGACCTAATCGTCAAGATGGTTTGGTTCCTGATTTGATCAGGAGTTGGGCTTAATCAATTCCTGATTTGATTAGGATTTTATTGAACCTAATTAAACCTAATTAAGTTGAGTTTAAATTAGTCTAATTGGATCTAATTTATTTGGTTCAATTAGGTTGGTTTAAATAATTAAACCACCTTGACCCAATCTCCATGCGCCACCTCACTTCCATTGCTCCCATTTGAATTCATAAGAAGGAACTTCTCATAAATTTTTTTCTCACGCCAAGCCCTCTCCACGCCCCACTTTAATGTGCTATATGAATGGATAAGGATGATTGGTTGGCCATTCAAATTCAAAATAAAGTTTGAATTTGAATGGGCAATCAATCTTTGCATCTTATCTCTTTTTTTATACCTCATTTATTATATGAGAAAAGGTTTCTCATGAAATCACTCCATGCATAATTTAAGCCACGCCTCACGTCTTTAGTAGATAAGAGATGAGTTGGTGTCTATTTGAATTCAAAATTTGATTTGAATTCAAATGTGCAATTACTCATCTTTATCCTTTCTTTTGGATAAGATGTTTGACGTTGTTATAAAAGGAGGAGAAGAGTGGGGCGTGGAAGAAGAAGATTTTTTGGAGAAAAATTCTGGGGTGTGAGAAGTCTTGTGCGTGAGAAGGAAGTCCATATCCTTCCAAGAGAAAAAGAAAGAAAAGAAAGAAAAGTGGGTGCAAGATTTTCGGTGAATTCCCTAGAGTTTTAACTTGGGGTTCGGGAAGTGAGAAAGTGAGCTACGAGTGTCGTGAGCCCACAAAATCTCAGAGAGATCTTCAACATCTTCTCAAGCACGTCTGTTGATGATCCGGAGTATTCAAAGAATCGATAGACATCGATCGAAGGAGTTCGATCAGCATCCATCGTCAAAAGGGCTCTACAACGAGCTAGCATTCGTGAGGAGTCGATCAGACCGAAAATTTTATGTGGATGATCTACAGAGGTCAGACATACTGTATGGCTACGTCGTGATGATCAGACTCTCCTGACGGTGATCAGATTGCGGCCATCTACTACCCACACAAAGGTATTGCGTTCTGAACACATTACAGTAAACTATTTACTGTTCGAATTTGAATTTTAAATTTAAATGAATGCATGCTATATATCATATTTAGATCTTAGTGTAGGATAAATTTATGTTAATTAATTAGATTAATTAATATTTTTTTACTGTAAAATCATAATTTTGAAAAAGTTTTAAAATTACCATTTTACCCCTGCACTGAATTTTTTCTACAAAAAGTCAGAGTGAAAGAAAAATAGATAGAAAAATATATTGTCTGTTTTCTTGAGAAGCTGATACACCAAGTGTTGGACATCTAAGGAAGGGAGGGCATTCTAATCTTTCAAGAAAAAATTTTAAAGAGAATTAGGTATGTTCCTTGTGGAGATTAGAAAGCTTTTAGGCTGTGGTGCACTTCATCCTTAAGAAGGAAGGATTATTGAATTCTTATGAAGTAGTCTTCAGCATAGCAACAGATTGTAAAGATCCATGATCGATCCTGTGTGGACTATCATTGGAAGACATCCGTGTGGGTGTCTTATGGAGATCATACTTTTATCTGATCATCATCTACTTGAAGGTATAGTTCTTATCTTAATTATTATGTACATTATATTTGATTGAAATCAGCAAGATCTTTATGGGATTGGGTTTTGGTTTACTTATTTTTAAGAGTTAAAAGTATGTTAAAAATTTTTAAAAATTATATTTCACTGCATAACCAGAACCCAACAAGGATGTGGCAGTGATGTATTACCTGATTTAAGAGAGGCCCATGAACCTGCCATACATGATGATGGAACAAATGAAGGAAGCTGCTAGGAAGGCATGTGCTTGTCTTTCTTATAGTATGGTACTTATCCTGTTATTTTGAGAGGCCGGTATAGATTTGGGGGGTGAAGATACTAGAGAATTACTGCACACTAACTGATGCAATGAGTGGTCACTCCATCACATGTCATACTATAAGTTGGAAGGTCGGTGGGTGCGTAAAGTTCTGGGATAGGATCCTGCTCGAGAGGATGATGAGGAGACTGGTGACAGTGATACTGAGCCCCATACACCTCCTCCTTCAGCAGCAGCAGAGCCACCACCACCAGTAACACCAGCTACCCCAGCTTCACCACACACACCCAAGGCACATCAGTTGGAGAGTTCCGCAACTTTAATTAACCACATCTTTCAGAGGTTGGATACTTTATTTTCTGGGTTCAGACACGAGATCCTACACGAGCTCAGGGAGGACTTTCGAAGGCATCTTGGTGACCTTAGATAGGAGGTTAGTTAGCTGGTGGAGAGAGTAACAGCTCTAGAGAGAGCACATGGACAGAGGATAGGAGATCCAAAGCAAGCTTCAGACATAGCACAAAAGCTGGCTCGACTGAGCAAGAAGATTACAGATGCTATCATTTCTCAATGTGAGACTATCGAGATTATATATGCTACCATGAAAAGATTGGAGGATGAGATGTGATTCTTTGCTACTATTTTTGGTCATTCTCGTGCTTTACCCTCGAGATCTCAAACCAATCCTAGCCAACCAACCCAGCCTCAGTCTATCACATCCCCCACTAGGCCCCTCAGTACTTTAGTTAGACTGGCCTAGGTTTTCTTTCTCTATGCCAAGGGCCCTCTATGAGGACCCAAAGCAAGAGGACAGCCCACTCTTCATCTAGAGCAACCTCCTCGATTCACAACGAGGTTATCTCTGATGATGAGTCGGCTGATTAGGTTTAGGCTACACCTATCATAGTTTGCTTGTTTATCTTTATTTTCTTCTGTACTCAAATCATGTATCCTGGATGTATTAGTGGGAGACACTTTTTGTATGCCATACAAATTTTGTATTGATACATGATTTATGAAATAAAACTTTACTTCCTCTTCTATCTTATGAATTATGCATTACTGAACGATGTTCTCCATAATACTCTTTGTGTTTTGTTGATGACAAAAAGAGGGAAAAAATGAAATATTGAGCATAACTAAAATTGAGCATTAGCATTACTACAAACACTTTGGAAACCCTTTAAAGCATATTGAAATTTTAAAACATTTGAAAAAGCACAAATTAAGGGGATGCAATCTCTTGAACATTTTGAAACTTGAGAAATATTAAATTGCCTAATGTTCCAACAAAAAGGGGGAGAATTTTTACAATCTCAAATTATTTTCTCAAAAAATTCTGATATCAAGTTGTTGGGACCTTAGCCTCTAACCACTCTTCCTAAGTTATGATTTGCATCATCTTGAGATTAGAGTTGAGCATTATTCTACTTTGGAATTTATTAAAATTGTATATCCTTTAACCTTTTGATACTCTATTAATATTTGAAACTCTTAAGCATTACATTATATTATCTTGAGCAAATCCAACCTTATTTATTTACTGTTATGCTCAATATTTTGTCACCATCAAAAGAAGGAGATTGTTGATCCCAAAGAATGATTTTCATGATAACAAAATATTAAAGCATAAAATTTGAACTAATACCTTTCAAAGTATCTTAAGAATATTTTGTAGGAATACAACACCTTAAGTAGGTCTTGAATCCACCTGAAAGGGTTTTGAATAAAGAAAAGATTGTTTGAAGTTGAATTGGATGAGAAAAACTTAGTTCAGACAAACGAGTCAACTCATGAGTTAAAGGAATTTACTCTGGCATGCCTTGGTGTCGGTACTTAGCTCTGGCATGCAGGTGAGTTGACTCATTTATAGAATGAGTCGACTCTCTCAGTGGGACCAAATACAGTTTTTCAAAATAGGTAGGCGAGTCAACTCATTGCATTGGAGAGTCGACTCATGGATAAGATCGACTCAACTCTAAATTATTGAGTTAGCTCTCTTAGAGAAAGACAGAAGATTGTCTTTGAAAATCTGTAGATGAGTTGACTCATTGTCTGGATGAGTTGACTCATAGACCAATCCGAGTCAACTCCTGAAGTTTTGACAGTTCAAATTGTTGTGCTCTGATACCACTTGTTGGGGAAGGAAAAAAAGAAAAATATCATAAATAAATCAAGATAATGTAGATTGGCCTCAAGCCTATCTCCATGGGATGTGCAAGCTTCACTATGAAAGAAAGAAAATCAAACAAATACAAGAGAAACTCACCACTCCATGCTTGTATAAAGATCTCTCAATAAGAAGCCCCAAAATCCTCATAAAACTCTCTAAAATCTTTTTGAAGTCTCTCTGCACGACCAACATGTCATTAACAACTCAATGTAATAAATAGCTTGTCAATCGGAGCTACATAAGCTTCAGAATCACCAAAACAGTATTATACCAGGATATCGGATCCAAAACAAATCTTAGAATCCTACTAAACTGTCCGATCAAGACCGATTCGCTCCATAGCCATTTGATCATGCAATCAGCATCCAGATCATGCCTGAAATCTTTCTGGATCATCGGATTGTGATCGGGAGCTCTGATGGTCATTGGATTGTGCTCAATTACATATGGATCGTGCGTAGACTGTGACAGCCTCCTGCCACGTGAATTAGGTCGTGCGCCACCTCTCTCTATGCACTGCATGTTGCTCCTCACCCACCTACTCACCCGTGCCTGCGTGGATTATGCATGCACTCAGTAGATCGCACGCTTGTTAGATGTGTGCCCTAGATGCCAGATTGGCTGACACATTCCTGTACAAATCTAAGGGCAAATTTATAATTTTAATTATAAATCAATAAATGGATTATTCTTCTATCACATTGTGTACATTGTGTCTGTGATACATCTTTTGAGTTAGTAGGAATGTCAATTCATATTTTCAAGAGTTGAAAATTTAAGGCATGAATTTACATAACTAACTCATAAATAGCTCCTGACCATAGGATCATCACGAGGATGGTGATCGATCCGGAAGGTTGGTGTATGATCGCTTCCTTAGGGTAGATGTGTCTTGAGTCTACGGTGTAGAGACACCGAAGTGAGAGTACAGATATTCATTGAGAACGAGAGTACTGAGTGTGACCATATCGAGCAGTCATAAGGAAGTCTACCTTCTCGTCGATGACTAGCTCGATGCTGCAGTTGTATGTCTAGTTCTTTGACTTGAGGTGCATCGACAGTTCACCTTGAGTGTGTTATAGTTTAACTACACCATAACTCAATCTCCTAGTCATTTAGAATCTTGAGGTGTATATTGGCTGTAGCATATTCATTGTAGGAACCAGATCGCACCAAGATGGGATCTATCAACCTCGGTAGATGAGAGGAGTAGTCCTATGATGATCGAAAGATCGAGTCCTTAAGCCCATGGCCATGGCAGAGTGAAATAATGGAAAAAAGTTTTCCATTGGGGTTTCACATTGAACTCAGATCGATCGATTAATTCATATGACTGATGTTGGATTTGACGAGTTCACCTTAATCCTAATTCAGTCGGGACTCATGATAGAGGAACTCAATCACACAGGTAGCTGCATTGAGAGAATCATCTTCAGTTCTGATGGGTTACCATCATATTCTGCTAGGTGTCACTGATGAATTTTGGGAGCAATTAGAATGATCTTGATGATCGATCATTCTAATTGTCTAAATCAGAAGAGTTCTGATCCATCGAAAGGAGTTTTGATGATGTCGATGATGAGATCACGATATATCTCATTACCATACAGAATTGAACGTAACTGGATCACACTAACAAGGGTTAGGATCTGGATGTCATCAATTGGGCTAGCCCAATTAATTTGGATTAGATCCAATTAGGTTCAAGAAAATCGTGCTAGCACACGATTGAGCCTAACTTTCTCTTCATGTAATCTTTTCTATCTCGACTGAGCTAAATATGATTTGATTCACCCAGAGAATCTTGAGAAGATTTTTTTCATTCTAAATGAAGCTTGTCTAACTCAAAAAAAGCTTGTCTTAATTCATGAGATGAATTTAAGACAAGCACCTGCTAATGCCTGTCACCTACCATTTTTATTTTAGGACATCTGTCAAATGTTGACATATGGGTCTTAAACTGAAGGCCACTTGACAAGAGGTTATTGAAAGATTTTTATGGAATATCCACATGCTAAATTAGTATCAAATTAGGTGCCATAATCAAATTATGGCGTGAGCCCAATTGGATAAAGAGGGTGCCCAAAATGGATAAGGATGGAAGGTGTTTTGATCAACATGGACTCTTTGGTGCCAACATGATTGTGCTTATCCAATGTTGGAACAAACTCTTGGAGAGAGACTTGGGTTCTTATCTGATGTGATCAGATGACATCATTCTATCAATTAAAATTTTTCTGGATTAAATAAAATTTTTTGATTGATCGAATGATGTGGCACTGCGCAGCACAGCAGGGTCTATATAAACCCTGTCTGCGCCTAGGGTTTAAGAGATTACGCAAAACCCATCAAAGCTGCCGCCCCCTTTCCTCTTCTCCATATCCTATCTGAAGTCCTCCTTCCCCTCTTCACGCCCAAGGAGTTGGGCATCCATCTGTGAAGAATCAAGATGTGGTGACGTCTTGAACAGGAAGGCTGTAGGAGTTCTTCGACAAGCTGCTGCTCTAACTTCAGGAAGACTTTTGAAAATCTTTCTAATCAATTTTAGTTCTAATTTTTAGGTAAAGATTCATGAGGAGAAGATGATCCAGATCCTACCTGAGTGGATACTGGTAGAGGTCAGACGATTGCGTGGCTAAATCAGAACCTCAGGCTTGCTGCGATCATCTACAAGGTAATTAGATTACCCTTGAGGTATTTCATATTTTCTCATGCTTTTAGATTTATTTTAGAATTAATATCAGATAATAAAATTAGATCTAAAAATTTAGATCTGAAATAAATATAGAATAATTTTTTTTAAAAAAATTATTCCGTCTCAGATTTGATGAAATCTGGAAGATCCTACAAGGAAAAAGGCGATTTTTCCTTCAACGCTCGCGCACCTGGGCTGCACACGCGCATCACCTGGGCCTGGGCCATGCACCCATGCACTGTTGCCTAGGCCTAAGCCTGGGCCAGGCACCCGTGCGCTCGCACACTGGGCCACGCTTGGCAGGGCCGGGTCATGCCCGTGGGCCTAGGTCCCTACTGGCCTACAGGTTGGGCCTAGGGCCCCCTTGGGCTCCTTCTCTCACGTCCGTGGGTCTTTTCAGGTATCTTTGGCGTCTAAACTCCGTTTGGACTGTTCTTAGGTTTGTTGGATTTTATTTCTTATCTTGAACCTCATTCTGGGTTTATTATGGATCGAATCTCGAGATATTTTTTTAACAATCTCCACCTCGACTCGATGTTTGGCCTCCATCTGTCTCTAAGAGCCTGTGATCCGTCTCGTCCCCACATCTCGAGACATGCCTGCTGTCTTATGGATGGGCAAACATGGGAGTCGAGCAAGACTGCTCGATTCTATCTTCATCATGGGTTGTGTCCACTCTGACCAAAGATCTGTTCGAGAAAGTCTCTTACGATAATAGAAACTTCACTATATGATGTCACCTCTCGTCCTTCCGAGTCTCTCATCTTGTGCTCGATCCACATCCATCTGGAGCTCCTCCTCGCACTGGGCTCTCCTTGGCTCTTGAAGCTCCACCTTGCACTAGACTCTTCAGTAGGTAGTAATGTCCTCTTGTCTTCTTCTCTCCCTCCAGAATAACCCTATCATCGTGCATAATCTTTAGGATTCTATCACCAACAATCCATCTGTAGCCGTTTGAATCTAGTCTGCTCAGTGAGATAAGATTCTACCTGAAATCAAGTATGTAGTGGATCTCATTCAATTTTCTCACTGCACCATCATGTGTCCTCCAGTTGACCATCTCGATGTTTCTAATCGCATAGCTCGATCTATCCGATACATGAATAGTGCCCTCACTACTCTCTAGAGAGTCAAACAGCTCTTCTCTGCAACATACATGATGGGTGCATACAGAATCTAAAATTTACTACTGGAAAGAAGTAGATACCTCATCAGATATCAATAGAACATCATTCTCTGACTCGCTACTGACCATCACCATAGTAGCCCTCGTCCGATCTCTGAGTTATGGGTAATCTCAAACATGATGCCCCAACTTGTCACATCGATAGTATCTAATTTTGCTCGAGTCCCTCATCTTAGACTTGGACCGCCTACCTCGTGATCTCCTGTCACTCCGTTTGCTGCCACCTGCTCTTTCAGAAACCACTAAAGCTGAGCTACCACCGTTTGAGCTCGAAGCTGAATTCTTGATGAACATAATAAATATATTAATAAAAGTATCAAAATTAGACTAATTAATCTTTACTTTTTAGAAATTGATGCTTCTTTTCATCTTTTGTAGGAAAGAGGCTCACTGATGTGAAGAGCCCGATCAGTGGGCCAAAATGACGTAAATTGGACCCAAAACGGCCAACCCAAATCAATTTAAATCGGCCGGTTTACCATGGACCTGCCGGTTGGTCAACCACAGCTTCCATGCGGCCCACGGGAATAATGGGTCGCGATGTTTATCACGAGGCATGAGGAGGCGGGGTGAAATGGCGCTATCATGCGGCTGGGAGAGCGTGGTATATGCGATCGAACAGCGTCGGTGATCGATGACCATAATCCACAGTAGGGGCCCACAGCAAGAGCACGATTAGACAGTGCACAGTCAATCAAAGGTGCGATCGAATGGTTAGAGAAGCTTCCGACTGCATCTGAGACTGTTTACATCGATTTTTGATGGGATTTTGGGGCCTTTGATCAAGATCGGATGGCTGACAAGGTTTCCATGATTTTCATGCTACTTGGACACGTTTTGGATGTGGAATCTACACTATTTTAAGCCCTATTTATGGAGAATGCCACAGGCCATAGAGGGGAGGAGAGCAGCCTTCAATGTTTTTATTTTTTTTAAAATTTTTATCATTTTATTTTAGAGTTTGAGAGAGGGATTTGAAAGGAGATCTAAGTGCTGTAGGGAGGAGGTCCTGATGCCAACTATGAAAAGGATTGAAACCATGCTGGGCTAAAAGTCTCTAATTTTTGGAAAATAGGAAAAGTCTTTAGTATGAGAGTTCGTATTATGAATCTTGTTTTATCTTTTTATTGAGCAGTAAAGTTGTTTATTTATTGTCTACATGCTTCTCTTATTATGCTTTAATGTTTATTCTCTTACAATTTATAACTAAAGAGACATTTTGTGATCGTGGGAAGAAATGATCTGTGCTCAAGTTAGAATAAATTGTAAGATTTATTAAATTTATATTTATGTTCTTTGATTGCATCATCTAACTAATCTATATCTATGGGATAGGCCATGATCATGTTAGATATGGTTCATACTTGGTAGAATAGATTATGTTAAAATTTGATCAAGAGAACAGATATAAGATTACATGTTGTCAATGGAAAGATTGCATGAATCAAATATTGACTTAAATACGGAACGATGGAATTGAAAATCGAGATAAATTTCTCTTCTTGATCACTTTACAGTTTATTAAAGTTGCTTTTATTATCCTCCTACTTTTCAAAATTCTACTATTTTAAAAATTTTAAATTAATTAAACAACCCTCATTTTCTTCTAATTAACCACCCATGGTTTCTGTGGATCGACCCGACTTACCTTGTTCTATAGGGTAGTTGGTTACTTTTTACCTTTGATCGCTCTCATGACAAGAGTGTATCAAATTTTGGCACCGTTGTGGGAGACCTTGGCACGATTGATTTGAAAAAAAAATATAAAAATAAAAAAATATCTTTATTACTTTATTTTATAATTTTTTATCTTATATATTGCTTTTTAATATTTGCTTGTTATTACTTACTTCAGTCCATAAATGGATCTCTGAAGCTTGCACACCTTGGACTCATCTGTGAATGTAAACCCCTCAGGTTGTATCATATACACCTCTTCAGTCAGCTCTCCATTCAGAAAAGCTGTCTTTACATCCATCTGCCAGATCTCATAATCCAGATGGGCAGCTATTGCAAGCATTATCCGAATGAATTTGAGCATTGCCACAGGGGAAAACGTCTCATCATAGTCAATACCATAATGTTGACGATACCCCTTGACGATCAGACGGGCTTTATAGGTCTCCACCTTTCCGTCTGCGCCCCTCTTTCTTTTGAAGACCCATTTACACCCAATGGGTTTAACCCCTTCAGGTGGATCAACCAATGTCCATACATCGTTGACCTTCATGGACTCCATTTCGGATTTCATGGCTTCAAGCCATTTCTCAGAATCAGATCTCTGCATTGCATCCATATAGGTGATCGGATCTTCATTATTCTCATCAAGTTCGATGGGATCACCGTCTCGGACCAAGAAATCATAGTATCTGTCCGGCTGATGCGGTACTCTACCGGATCGCCTTAATGATGCAGGTATATTGGGCTCCGGATTTGATCTAATCATATCCGACTCAGGTTCAGCTATTGGTGTCGGTCCTTCTACCTGTTGAACTTCATCAAGTTCAACCTTAGAGGCAACGGTTCCTTCACCAAGGAACTCCTTTTCTAAAAAGATTGCCTTAAGGCTGACGAACACCTTTTGTTCATCAGCATGGTAGAAAAAATATCCTTTTGTCTCTTTGGGGTATCCTATGAATGAGTATTTGTCAGATCTAGGTCCAAATTTGTCTGTGACTAATCGTTTGACATAGGCCGGACACCCCCAGACCCTAAGGTGTGAAAGTACTGGCTTACGCCCTGTCCATATCTCATATGGAGTCTTAATTACAGACTTACTTAGAATCTTATTTAACAGATAACAGGTCGATTCGAGTGCATATCCCCAGAAGGATATCTGCAAGCTAGCAAAACCCATCATGGATCGGACCATGTCTAACAGAGTCCGATTCCTCCTTTCAGACACACCATTATGCTGTGGTGTTCCTGGAGGAGTCCATTGGGAGAGAATCTCATTCTCTCCTAGATATGTGAGAAATTCACTAGAAAGATATTCTCCTTGTCGATCAGATCGAAGAGTTTTGATCAGATCGAAGAGTTTTAATACTCTTTCCAGTTTGTTTTTCTACTTCACTTTGGAATCGTTTGAACATTTCAAATGAATCCGACTTATGTTTCATCAGATAGACATATCCATATCGGGATAGGTCATCCGTGAAAGTTATGAAGTAGAAATATCCACCTCTAGCACTGGTGCTCATGGGCCCGCATACATCAGTATGTACTAGGCCCAAGAGCTCAGTAGCTCTCTCACCTTTTCCAGTAAAAGATGACTTGATCATTTTACCAAGAAGACAAGACTCACAGGTTGGAAGTGATTCACAATCACTGACTTCGAGGATTCCCTCTTGAGTCAACCTGTTTATTCTGTTCTTGTTTATATGACCTAGCCTACAGTGCCATAAGTAGATATCTGACACACTATCTAATCTAGGGTGCTTGCCAGTTGAATAGACTACATTAACAGGTTGTGATAACATATACACACCATTGTTCAAATGTCCACAAAAAATAGTAACACCATTCTTAATGATATTACAAATTTATTTCTTTATTGAAATTTCATAATCATTTTTGACCAGAAGGCCTACAGAAATGACATTTAAAAAGAAACTAGGACAGAAATGACAATCATTAAGAACAACGATATGGGATTCTAATACAAGTTTCAAGATTCCTAATGCTAGAACTAGAACTGATCTTCCATCTCCAACGTTCAGGAACCTCTCGCCTTGCTCGAATCTCCTACTGACCTGCAACCCCTGCAACGAATTGCAAATATGGTAAGGGCTACCGGTATCCAATACCCAGTCAGTTATATCACAAATAGAGAAATTACAAGGAGTTATCATATAAATACCTTGCCCAGCAACAACTTGCTGCTTTCTCTGCCTGTTCGGGTCTAGGGAGGCAATGTATTGAGGACAGTTCCTCTTTCAGTCCCCCGCTTCTTGCAAAAGAAGCATTGAGCTTGACTCTTATCGGGTTTGATCTTTTTGGTTTGACACTGCACAGATGTCCCAGCCTGAACTTGCACCTTCTTCACTTTCTTCTTCTTGTTCTTCTTCCCTTTCTTAAACGGTCGAGAACCAGAAGACGAACCTCCCACTAAGTTCACCGACTCCTTATGGAGTTGGTGATCTTTCTCAAAGTTCTGAAGCAACCCCAGTAATCCATGGTAGTTTACTTCAGGCTTTGTCATTCTATAATGAGTGAGGAATGGGAGATAAGACTTGGGCAGTGAGTTCAGTATTGCATCTTTCCCAAGCTGCTCATGCAAGGGAAAGTCGAACTTGCTCAATCGTTCCATCAGCTCGATCATGTACAATACATGATCAGTGACAGAAGCACCATCCCGCATTTTGGCGTTGAAGATGGCACAACTAGTCTTGTGCCTCTCCACGTCATCGGGTGTGCCAAAGGCATCCTCCAACACTTGAAGCATGTCCTTTGGCTGAGCCATCTCGAATCTGCGACTGAACTCATCGCTCATAGCAGCCAGCATGATACAGCGCACCGTGGTCCGATCACTGAGCCACTTCTGGTAAGTGTCTCTGACTGTTCCACGTGCATTGACAGCTGGCTCCTCAGGTGCAGGATCCATTATCACATATAGGATCCGTTCATGCTCCAGGACTATCTTCAACTTTCGGTACCAACTATCGAAGTTGGGTCCCACCAACTTATCATTGTCCAACAATGATCGAAGCGATAGGGAAGTGGCCATATCTGCACAAAAGAAAATCATAACCTAATTAGTAATTGATTCATTAAACCTAAAGATTTGGACTTTAATCAAAAGATTTCTCCCACTATTTTATTCGAATTGGTAGCCTCTACCTCCAATTCGAGAAATTACCCTAATTCCTTAGCGGGTACTAGAATCCACTTAGACTGCACACAAGCCCAACTTTGGTTGGTCAACCCATGTACATCTAAGGATAGGTTCATAACCAATTGTTTCTTTAAATAATTTTTAGTAATTTTAATTTTACCCCAGAAACCTAATCAGTAGGCTTTGGCCTCCACTGTAAGGATCCGGTTAGGTCCAACCATTAACATGATCATACTTGGTGTATCTAACCAATGAATGATTAAGCCCAACTTTGGTTGGCTCACCTAACCACCATTAGAGAGACACTTCCAAGTCATCATATGATGAGTGATAATTTCATTAGTCAACAAGCATCAGGCCTTTGGGTCTGCAATGATTATTGAGTTAATGGACTCATTATCAAACACCTTAATGGGAGGCTATGACTCAGTTATCTCCATAACTTTGTCATTTTAAGGACCTAATAATTTTAGAGAATTTAAATAATTTAGAGGATGAGGTCAGATGAACCAGCTTATCATGATCCTCCCACTGGCTTCATCAAGTCAGCTTAAGGGAGACCATTAAAAGGGCTGGTCTAGGAGCACCTAAATCAGTCACACTGATTTACCTAGCTGACATGGGTCAGCTCGAATAGTCAAGTGATCCGATCAAAACATAATTTCACCAAGAGGCCAAGTAAATTCGATCAGTGGGAGGGTCTGCCAAAGCTTACCTTAGACACCATCAGAAATGATCAGGTAAGCGGGCTCCCAATTAAAAACCACCGGTCTGGTTTACCTTAGACACCAACTGGTTTAATTAGTTTCGATTAGATCAACCTAACAGTTCATGCTAGACCGCTTAGCCAAGAATCAAGTCCATTTGGTTCTCGTTAAAGATATGGACTTGACCAACTACAACTATTGTAATTGATCTAGAGAATCCTTGACCTAATCTAAGACAACAATTGATTAGATTTAGTCAATTCTCTAATTAAGTCCATCTTTAATCTAACCATAGGTCTAACTCAATTAATGGACCTAATTCCCACTAACCCATTAACCCAATATGTTATGATTTGTGTCTTAGGTTCTTTAATTCACAATCCTAGAACCTAATCAAACAACTTCTTAATTCTTAATTAAGTTTTGGGCTAAGGGTAGGGTTTGGCTTTTCAAAAAATAATTTTTATATATGTAAAATAATTTTACAATATGATTCTACCAACCATATTACATTTTTGATTCATAATCAAGATACAAGTGAAATAAACATGAAACTACTTTAGATCTAATCTAAACAGGTTCATGTAATTGAAACAATTTCAACTTTAAACAATTTCTTTACACAAAAATTATTAACAAAGAGATTTTATTTTAGATTTAAACATCTTTTAAATCTAATAAATCATAAATTTAATCTAGATCATATTTAACAAATTTATGATTAAAGCTATATCTACACAAACTAGGACAACCTTTGCACTGTAAGGGGTAAACCTTACAGCAGGACAACCTTGCAGTTTGTGATTGATCTAAAATTTTAATTTCAGATTTAATAATCAGATTATAAATTAGATCTAATCTAAGAAATAATCTAAGCATGTATAAATAATCATGTAATAAAGAACCTAGGCTCTGATACCAATTGTAGGAACCAGATCTAGGATTTCAGGGTTAGATCTTGAAACTTTTTCAAGATCATACAGCGGAAGACTAAAATAAATCAAAATTTATTTTCTAAAATTAGAGAATCCCTAGATCTAAGATCCTATTACATGATTATTACATAGTATTAAATCAAAAATTAAAATATATAAATATAGCATGAACTACATGTTGATCATATCAACATGTTTCTATACCACATCTAATGTATGTATTAAACAATAGATCAAATCTATTACCTTGCAAGTTAGATGCTCTAACCTCGCTGATCCGGACTTAAGGATGATGTTGCAAGCCGCACACGCGTCCGACCTCTAGGAGTCCTCCACACGAGCCCACGAATCTCGATCAGAAGTCCTGCTTCAGGAAATCAGCACAGTATGCTAGTACTGCGCTGATCCTTCTTTGATGGTTGATCAGGTGCCTCCTTCTTCTTGATTTGGACTCTTCCAAAGATGGAAAGTAAAAAGAGGAGTTTCAGATCTGAGACGCTCTCAGGAAACTCAAGATGGAGAGAGGAAAGATATGAAAATAAAAATCCCTAGAAGAAGACCCTCTTCTTCTTTACGTTTTTCTCTCTAGACACCCTAACTTGCGTCTTTTATATCTCCACGGCCCAAAGGTCTTTCTCTCTGATTTTTGGATGGCACAAAGGTCTCTCAAATTTCTGTCTTCCAAAATTTTATGAAGAAACTCATTTTATACAGAGAGATATGATAGAGTCCTTGTCTAGGTCAAATACCTAGTCAAGGCTTATCCAAACATGGCAAGTTAAGGGGCGCCCAACTCTTGAGCACCTCCTCCTTATTTTTGTGCATGGATCACTAGCAAAGGATACACAATGTGTACCCTAAAAGCTACAAAAATTCCAAAAAAAATTTGGATAAATTCGGTGCAAAATTGAAAGAGTTTTGAATTTCTAAAACTCTATCTCATAGAATTCGAAATCCAAACTTATTCCTTTTTGATTTGATCCAAACCACCTTCCATGTAAGAAAGAAGAGAGAAAACCTTTTGTGAACGTGAGAGAGACCTGAGAGAGAGCTTTTGTCACACAAAATAAGTGGAGATTGGCGTTGAATAAGAGAGAGGGCGTGGGGAAGGCTTATGTGGCGCAAGGTGGAATCCTAGTCTTACTAGGATTCTATCTTATGACTTATTTTAATTTGGTTTTCTAAACCAAATCAAACCAAAATTAGATCAACCTAATTAAAATAGATCTTAATCCAATTAAGAACCTAATTTAATCAGATTAAATTAGATTTAAATCTGATTTAATCTTCTAATCAAATTAGAAATTAGATTGACCCAAGTCCTAGTTGAACTAGGACTAGTTTTTTCTTGCACTTGGCTTATCCAATAAACCAATTGGACTTGATCCAATCAAGTCCAAACTAAATCTAATTAAATTATATTTAATTAAACTTAATCTCAGCCCATTGGCTTAATCAAATTAATCCAATTAGCAATCGAATTACTAATCGATCCTCCTGTAATACTTGCACTGGGTTAAATATCAATCGTATTGATCATTTAACCCTAGAATGATTCTTAATCGTTGATCAACCATCCGATCGGATCATGAACTCTAATGTGTGTGACCTCATAGGTCCGAACCTAAGTCGGTAGTACAGGAACAAATTCTTGTACCAATCGAAGTGACCATCTAGCAATGGTACCCGACGATCGGATAGGTCGAATGTGTAGAACAACATCCTTAGAACCCATGCGGATATAGTTTTCATATAATTCATCCCCTTGATCAAAATGATCATAGGACACCTCAAAGTTCAACTGTCAACTCTGATCAGGTTGTCCACATTATATTTCAAAATATCAAATCCATCTGATGGATTACCCTGGTCAAGGTTTTGCTAAATTAAAATATATCGACTCATTCTTCTCCAACTCTTGGAGTGGTCAATCCCATCTCGATCACACTCTGACTTCGCAAGTACTTGACTGTGCCCAAAAGCCTTCTGTTTCTGAATTAGAAATTCAGTTAGTCCAGTACCAAAGCACAGTGAATTGCTTGCAAGTCACTGAGGCGATCTCAAGTCTAAGGGACACTTATACCTATATCCCATCAGAGATATTCTCGACAGCAGAATACTCTGGAGTTGGTCACGTTCAATGATGATGTACCTTTACATCTCACCTGTATGCCATACCAGTGTCTCCACACTCTTTGGTTAAGAGGACAACCAACCCATATGGCCTACAGCGACCAATGCTCGATAGAAGCTGTCGTCCTTATTAACAGCTTATCATTTGGTCGTGAACAGTTTTAAGGACTAATCGATAAATCCTCTCTTTATCGAACTTAAATAGTCCTAAGGACTTTATCATAACAACGGAGTTCATTAGAAGATGAAAGCTTATGATGAAGATGCCAAATATATTTTATTTATTAACAAATCAATTACAATACTTGGTTGCTCAATCGTCAACAGTTTGATGATTGGCTTTTTGGGACACATTTTCCAATAGAGTCTCCCATCAATCTTACACTTATCTGACCGATTCGATTAGCCAATTTTGAACGTAGAGTGCTCGAAGGCAACTTTGGCAGTTAGATGCTGTTTAGATATAGGCTAACTCTAAGTAGAGTTCAATTGCTTGTATAACTTGTTTGCCAATAAAGATATTCAAATCTAATTAAAGCACTCTTCTCTATCGTCTCTAGATTTAAGACCTTCTAGGTTTCTTACCTTTAGAACTCCTCTCATTTATTTGTCCTTCCTCCTCTTGCTTTGTAAAAAAAATAAAATTAAAAAATAATAAGTATATATAAACAAAATTTTCTATTAGGACAAAATGATGATTGCCAGATAAAATCTAAGCCTACAAGCCTATAGGATCACTGAGAAAAAAATAGATTCCATTAGACAACCTAAAATCCTGCAGGATCTGTGTTACCCAATTTGCTCTATCCAATCATTTAGAATTAGATCCTTAGTTAACAATTTTACAATTGATCTTCAAACAATTAACATGCATCTTATATTCACTAGAATTGAAGATGCATATATTTATACAAGGAAGTTTGAAGACACTAGAATTGCAACTATGACCAGTAGAATTGAAGCCTTAGAATTCGAAAGACATATCCAATTCAACTAAGTGCCTGCACCCATGTGTACTGGATGCGATACACCAGATTATGTTGTGGAGGAATGTCCTTACTTGATGAGTCCAACCCAAAATAGATTCACACAGAAAAGTGCATTCAATGAAAGATATATGAATGAACCTTATGCACCAACCTATAACCTAGGGTAGAAAAATCATCCTAATTTTACATGGTCACAAGATGCAACATTAGGAGCCTATATTTTTGATCAGCCCTACCTAAGGTCCAATCAAGCACAGAACAATCAACTAGATTTAGATCTTGAGGAAGGAGTCAACACATTAGAAAAGAATTTAGAAGTCTTGACACAATCAACCTCAGACATTAAAAATACTCTCAATAATTTCATGCAAATCACTGACTAATTATTAAAATAATTAGATCAATCAGCTATAGCAGTCAGTAAACTAGAAGAGGATAAATTATCAAGCCAACTTGAGATTGACCCTACCGCCCAGAATGATCTAGAACTTAAAGATTGGTTCGATCAATTGAGAACATTCAGGGCTGAGGAAGTGGAAGAGATATCCCAAGCTGATAATAATAATGAGGTATCCAAACCAAGTGATCATTATACTTAGCTAAGACCATAATTACTAGTTGAACCCCTCATGACACTGGTTGAAGCTTTACCTAAAAAGAAAGAGGCAATAGTAGGAGATCCAGAAACACTCTCTCAGCATATCGAGTATATAGATTTAGATCCCTTAGAACCCTGACTAGTACTTAAGTGTTATACCTAGATCTAATTATAGAGGAAGAGTTGTTAGCTATCAGGGGAATGAGTCATATAATGGTCTTGCATAAAAAATACTTTGAGGAAGAGTCCGAATCACCTAGGAAATTACAGACCCATGTTAATATTTGGACAGAAATAGAATAAGCACTCTTTTAACATCTGACTGAAGATGTTAAACTTATCACTTACTGGAAAGTAACCCAGATCCTTATATTTTAATTTTTTTTTTCAATTTATTTAAGTGAGGACTATGTTGAATAAGTTGAAGGAAAGAGCCAAATCTACACTCTTAAGGATGTCTGAAGATCCCTGCTGAACCAAGAACATAGCAAGTCAGGTGTATTTTTTCTTATCTCTTTTTTTTACCTATTGCACCTTTTATTTTTCTTTCTCCATTGAGGACAATGTCGATTAAGTTAAAAAAAAAAAAATAATAAAATTTAAATCTTCGAGTAAGTTATCATTTAGATACCCGATTACATTTAAAAGAATCAAGCTAAACTAAGCAATTTTTTTTTTAAAATTGATGCACAGGTCAGAAAGTTTGTGAGATATCGAGGGATCAAGTATTAAAAAAATTCAATAAAGAGTTAAGTCCAGAACATAAATATTTTTTCTGTGAGTACTTCTAAATTTTTCTTATTTTCATTAAAGAAGAATTTACTTGTTATAGGCTTGTGTAGGATATTATATGTTTCTTCATAAAATAAACTATTTTATAGAATTAAAAATCAATTTTAAAAATTTTATGCTGAGTAACCGGACTTCTTTGCCTAAGCAAATATTATGTTTCATATCAAAATGTGTGGAGGGCAAAGAGGTTCGTTGTAAGGCTAGTCTTAATTCATAGCCTGTTTGATTTGAGCAAGTAAGCTCGAGAGGTATTTCATACCTAGTATCCTAAAATCATCTGATTTGGAAGTTATTGGTTGAAAACTCGCTACATAAGTCCGACAGAAAGCTTAAAAGTTAGACACTCAATAGCAGTATAACATAAAAAAAATAATAATAAATGAATAACGGAAGTAACACTACATTTGCCCATATGAAGGTTAATGACTAGAGATAAAAGTAGGGGCAATTTAAAAAAATTCAGAAAAAGTTCAATATTCTTCACTTAATTTTTATATTAGTTAAGTACTAATATTCTGATAACATACCTCACTCTCGTTCTACTGAACATCAATGATTCTTTGAAGAAAATTGCTCGATAAAACTTGAAACTCTAAGCTAAAAGGTATCTAACTCTAAATTTTTTCTTTACTTGAGGACGAGCAAAGTTCAAATTGGAGAATGTGATGAACATAATAAATATATTAATAAAAGCATCAAAATTAAACTAATTAATCTTTATTTTTTTAGAAATTGATGTTTCTTTTCATCTTTTGCAGGAAAGAGGCTCACTGATGCGAAGAGCCCAATCAACGGGCCAAAATGACGCAAATTGGACCCAAAAAGGCCAATCCAGATCAATTTAAACCGACCAATCCATCATGAACTAGCCGATCGATCCACCACAGTTTCCATACAGTCCACAGGAATAGTGGGTCATGGTGTTTATCACGGCACATGAGGAGGTGGGGTGAAATGGTGCTATCGTGCGGCTCGGAGAGCGTGGTATACATGATTGAACGGCATCGGTGACTGATGACCATAATCCACTATAGGGGCCCATAGTAGGTACGCGATCAGATGGTGCACAGTCGATCAAAGGTGCGATCGAATGATTGGAGAAGCTTCTGACTGCATCCGGGATTGCTTACACCAATTTTTGATGAGATTTTGGGGCCTTTGATCAAAATCAGATGGCTGACGAGGTTTCCATAATTTTCATGCTACTTGGACATGTTTTGGATGCAGAATCTATAATGTTTTGAACCCTATTTAAGGAGAATGTCGCAGGCCATAAAGGGGGGGGGGTGAGCAGCCTTCAAACTTTTTATTTTTCTTTATTTTCAGCTTTTTATTTTAGAGTTTGAGAGAAGGATTTGAAGGGAGATCTAAGTACTATAGGGAGGAGGTCCTGATGCCAACTATGAAAAGGACCGAAACTATACTGGGCTAAAGGTCTCTAGTCTTTGGAAAGTAGGAAAAATCTTCAGTAGGAAAAATCTTCAGTGTGAGAGTTTATATTCTAAATCTTATTTTATTTTTTTATTAAGCAATAAAGTTGTTTATTTATTATCTACATGCTTCTCTTATTATGCTTTAATATTTATTCTCTTGCAATTTATAACCAAAGAGATAGATCATGATAGCGAAAAGATACGATCTGTACTCAAGTTAGAATAAATTATAAGATTTATTAAATTTATGTTTATGTTCTTTGATTGCACCGTTTAAATAATCTATATCTATGGGATGGGCCATGATCATATTTGATATGGTTCATACTTGGTAGAATAGGCTATGTTAGAATTGGATCAAGAGAACAGATATAAGATTGCAAGGTGCCAGGAAGATCATTTTGTTATTACAAGATACTTGACAACAGGTTTATTATCTTACTTTTGTATATTAATGACATGCTGATAGTCGGACCGAACATGTGAGAGATTGAAAGATGGAAAAGGAACCTGTCAAGAGAGTTTGTAATGAAGGACATTGACACAGTGAAACAAATACTTGGGCTGAGAATTGAAAGAGACAGAGTGATCGGTACACTGAAGCTGATTTAAGGTAGCTACATGGAAAAGGTGCTAGACAAGTTCAATATGACAGATGCTAAGCCTATGAAGACACCTTTGGCTAGTCATTTCAAGCTTTCAAAGAAATAATCATCCAAGAATGATGATGAGCAGAAAAGAATGGCAAGGGTTCCTTATGCTTCAACGATTGGTAGCTTGATGTATGCGATGGTTTGCAGAAGATCCGATATTGCACATGCAGTGAGAGCTATGAGCAGATACATGGCTAATCCAGATGAGCAATATTACAAAGCTGTCAAGTGGATTCTTAGATATTTGAAAGGTACCAAGGACGTCGGCTTATGCTACGGAGGGGCAGCCAAATACTACAGAGATTCGTGGATGCAGATTTAAGTGGTGATGCTGACACCAAGAGGAGTATGATTGGATATGTTTTTACCATTGGTGGGATAACAGTGAGTTGGGTTTCACAGCTGCAAAAGATCGTGGCTCTTTCTACCACTGAGACAGTATATGTTGCTATCACAGAAACCAGCAAAAAGATGATTTGGTTGTAAAATTTATTGAAAGGATTGGGTAGAGAGCAGAATTGCAATGTACTATTCAGTGACAGTCAGAGTGCTATTCATCTTGTGAAGAATCCTATATTCTATGTGAGAACAAAGCATATACAGCTGAGATATCATTTCATCAGAGTATTGCTTAATAATGAAAATTTATCACTGAAAAAGATTTAGAGCTCGAAGAATTCAGTCGATATGTTAACTAAAGTAGTCACTACATAGAAATTAGGGCTATGCATGGCCTCAATTGGCCTCTGAAGCTAGTTGAATAGAGGCGTCACATAGAATACTAACTTATATATTAGAAATTTGTTTTCAAGTGGATGCATGTTTGGATGTCTTAGTCTCCAAGTGGGAGAGTTATTGGGTGGTGGAGCCTAATCCATCCACTTAACCGGACATAATCAAGACTTAAAGAAGTCTAGAAAAAGATCCCACAGCAGAAGAGGTCTGTAGGTAGGCTTGGCAGTAGGCCATGGCCCGGCCCATAGGCGCACCAACTGCTGGGCATGGCCCAGTAGACCGGTATGGCCCAGCATGCTCGCATGGCCTAGCGCAAGTGCGTGTGGGCGCACGCAGGCTGGCCGTGGATGCGGCCCAGCGGGCATGCATGGAGGCAGCCCAGCACGTGCATGGGGGGCGATCCCATTTCCCCTTCGGTTTACATGATCCATCGTGGACTAGGGACATTTTCCTAGTCGTTTCTCACGGTCCACGCGTGATTGAGCGTGATCCGATAGTCGAATTCAACACCAATCACAATCTAATGGTCCAAAACTGTTGTCGGTTTGATCTGAGTGTTTGGGCATGATCAGATGCATGATCCAATAGTCAGAATTCATCCAGAGGCCTGATCGGATGGCAGAGGAGCTTTTGGAGTTCTGATTCAACTATAACATCTGATCCAGACTCGGTACGAGGCCTTTAAGAGGCCCTATGGGCAACAGAGAACCGTGTGGCAAAAGTAGCAGCAGTCGAGACAGAGGCTTGGTAGCATGGTGGTGACAAACAGTGGCAAAAGAAAAAGAGAGAGGGCTTGGTTCTTCTTATGAGCAATTCTGAGATGCTACTAGCTGTGTGAAGCATCTCTAGGAGAGGTTTCTTCTTCCTGTTGGGCAGATTTTATATCTAGAAGAGAGAAAAAAAGAGAGATTTTTCTTTCCTTCTCCTGTGACTTCTATAATTCACTGTACATTGCTACCTAACACATCAATCCTATATCCTACAGAGCATAAGGTGTACCATGCTCTTTGAATATTAGAGTTCAAAGCTTTTCTTGATAGGAGAAGGGCTACTCATTCTTGATGAATCAGCTCAAGTCCCGTCTACAAGCAAAGGAGCACGTCGACTTACTTTTTCTTCTATATAGGGTTTGGGTCACAGAGTTGGATGTGATTGGAGCAACGAGGTAGAGTTATTCCTCCCCTACTTTTGATGGTTGATTCTTTTGTTCTTTTGGGTATATATTGGATCACCATGATTTCAATCAAATCCATTTGTTCTTTTCATATCTCTCTCCTTTTATTTTCATTGCATCAATCATTCTACAAATTTTAGTTCTTTTTACTTGAAGCATGAAAAAGAAGTGACTTGATGTCTATAGAAGAATGAGGACGATTTAGCAAAAAATAGAAAAAAAAATATAAACATCTTTTCAAGTTTGGACCATTTATATCTTCAAAAGTTTAAAAAGTGTCAATTAGCCATTAAAATTTTAAATTTATTATAGCACAATCATACATATCTCATATTTTTTTTAGCTCCTCTGTATCTTGAATATGCCGATATTTATCTTCATCCATGTTCATTATGAAATATGTATGGCCTTTCTGGCTTTAGTCTTTTATTATTATCTCGTTGCCATATTGTTAGGAGTTCTCGTGGCATCACCATATCTATCCCATGTATGATCTTCCATAAATCTTATTCGATCAAATGAAATATGATGGAGGACTTTCAATGTACATAATTGATGTTGTTTAATTTTTTGATCTCAATACTAAAGATGATAGTAGCATTAGTTCTAATGTTTCATCTTTTGAATCACCAAATAAGAATCCATACGCTTGCATCGTTGCATAACGAATTATTAGAAACTTTTCAACTATGATAAATTACAAATATATGAGCTAAATCTCCAAATTTATAGATTTGGTACCAAGTAGAATATAGCAAGATATCCGGAGTAGGTCAGACGTGCTAGTTATTTATTAGTCGATCTAGGAGAAGTTTGTAATGACTTGAACATGTCCTGGCTTCTATCTGGTCGATGGTTGAACCTGGTTGGTTGTCCTGGGAAATCCATGTGAGGTTTGCTTGGGTGCACAGCCAAGGTGTATGCCCAGAGAAATCCATGGTTGAACCTGGTCTATTTCACCTAGGCTTGGGCAGCCATGATCTGCCATGGTTTGCTTGGATGCATAGCCAAGGTGTATGCCCTCGTACAACCCGCATTGGCTGGAGTAATTCACGTTTTTTGTCGCGGTGTGCGGCTCAAGTCTCAACTCGATCTCAAGAAAAGGAAGACAGGTGCTTGTGTCCCGCCGGGAATAAATACTACTAAGCTTTCGGTTCAATTAGTGAGGGTTCACAGACGGATATTAGCTAATCTAGCACCGATCATATTTATAGCACTCTCAAAGAGTTGCATGGATGATGTTGTGCCAGGGTATTACAGTTTTAAACCGTAGAATTTTCTGGCCTAGAATTTTTAGCTAATCTAGCCCCGATCATGTTTATAGCACTCTCAAAGAGTTGCATGGATGATGTTGTGCCAGGGTATTACAGTTTTAAACCGTAGAATTTTCTGGCCTAGAATTTTTAGTATGTGCAATTCCTGAACCTGAGCCGAGACATCTCTAAAACGCTCCAGAGAGCCTGGCGTTTTTTCTGCTGATTATTATTATTTTTTTAAAATTTGTTTTATGATTTTTCTGCATCATGTCCACCTGGATGGGCAGGAAACTGTCATTTGCTGGTGTCTGATTGTATATTTTATGCTGCTTTAGCAACATGCCACAGGTATGTTGCACTTCTTAGTTAACTACTTTTTGTTGGCTTTATCAGATAAAAATTGGATTCCCTAGGTACTTTGCCACCACTTAATGTTACATTGCTTGGTAGCTGCCTGTCCCTATTAGTTGTTGATGAAAGATTAGATAGGCGTACTGATGGTAGGTGTTGGTTCTATATATATATATATATATATATATATATATATATATATATATATATATATATCGCGGGTCCCGTTTCATAACTTATAGGATCGGGACCATAGATTCTGGTTTGGTTTGGGGCCTCCACCGAGTACGTCATTGAAGCTTCTGGAAAAGGTTTGGGGAGGCTAAGGCATGCTCATCATGGCCATGCATGCATGCAGGACCGGATCAGTTGGCCCCGACGCAGCGTGCTATATATCAGAGTAGGACTCCCATCGAGGATGATACGTGAGCTCAAGTAATTACTCATATTATTGCTGCGCAAAAGTTATCGCTTTCAGCATAGCTGACTGATCTTGGACTTGCTATACAATGTTTAATTAATATAGAAAACAGGGCCACTCGACAAACAAAGAAAATCCGACAAATGCCTTCGATCGGGCTGGAGGAGATGCATGCATGTGGGATAGACGTGCCCCGCTAGCTTCTCTACCAACCCAAAAGAAGATTAAAAGGGCATGCGAATCTCTCAAGGCCAGAGCCTACTTTAACGCTGCTCTGATCATTGATTTCCTGCTGAGAGGCCATTATGATAGTGTAGTCGGTAGGAAGCCTCATGAGAGACCAAATTAAAGTGAAGGACTATGTGAATGGCATGACATGCAGGGAACTGATGCAGTCTTCTGCATCCCGTGAGAGACGCATTTTTGTGAGAGATTGAAATCCTAATGCTTTTTTGTTGCATAAGTGTTATCAGATGCCTACTCTTGCTGTCAAAATCTGGTCAGATAAAATTGGATTTGCTGGTGAACAACGAGTGATCTGTTTTGCCCAAATCAATCTGCTTAGAGATGAAAGTCCGATCTACAAGTAAGAGAGAAAATATCGAAGGTTGTCGGATTTGATTTAGTATATAGGTCTTTTGCTCAAATCAAATTTTAAAAAATAGTGAACAACTGACAGAAATGATATAGGAAAGAAAAAAGACATATCCAACGATTCTCGAATTATATATATATATATATATATATATATATATATATGAGAGAGGGCATGGAGCCATTGCCCGAAAAGAGCGGCCACACGATAACCCTCGGGCTTGCAATAGCTGTCCAGACCTGTAATAACTACTCAACATATGGGACAAGTTGTAACTATCCTCGCAATATACCTAATGAATATATAGGCATGTAACTACTATTAATGGGCTTCAGTCGCCTTTATTGCATTCAAGATTAAGGACACATGGCCCAGTGTTGCTGGTCGACAGGCTTAGTTATCTTATTAGTCAGATAATCTGGTCGACTGGTCTAATCAACTGATTTGGTTTACCACAAATCGACAAATCTAGGCCACCTTATTTATCCCCAATTCCAAGTCTGAGCTATTTTTTTGGCTCAGGTGAGGAAAGTAGCCCATTTGTCTAAGTTGTGCACCCATTTGATTGTGGTCGGGTTAAGAAATTTCCAGGAGCAACATTAAATACTGGTTGGTCTTCTCAGATTTGGCAGGATTTACTCCATGTCGATTGGACTACTCAAGATGACTTGAAAGGATGATTTGGACAATCATCTAGGGTCAAATGCCGAGGTGATGCATCGTGGTTGATCAGGTCGAGTAATCAGTCAGTTGCATCGATTGGGGCCATCCAACTTTCTATACAAAGAGATATGGGCCTCTCACCGTTACCTCTTTACAGAGTTTGAGCTTTATAGACCAACCTCCACCTTCAACCTTCTCCTTCAAGTTGTCTTCAACCCTTATCTTCGATCTTCACTTTCGGCTTCTCTCTATGTTTGTTTGGCTTGTCGGAGGCCCTTTTGGTACTTCTTTCCTACTTTTAGCATTTTTGGATTAGATATTCCTCTTTCCTCTTTAGCCTCTTTCTGCTTCTTTCATTCTTATCTCCTTCCTTTTCCCTTTCCTTGCCTTCTCTTTCTTTCATTAGTTTTAGATTGGGCAAGTTTGCCATGAGCAACTTGTCAAGGAGTTGGTCATCCAATCCCCATCCTTTGCCCAAGATATCTCCTCGTTCACCCTCTAATAGCTTGGGGGTAACCTGAAGTCCTCAATCCAAGCATTGAAGAATTTGTTTTGGTCCAGGAGGACTTAGATTAGATCAGGAGATAGTTCTCTATTCCTCCTGAATTCGACTTAGAACTGGCCAAACTTGGAGATTGTTATGGCTTATAAGAAAGGATCTTAAAGCTCATTCCTTGATTTTTGCCTCCAATTATAATGGAACCATGCTTCCTCCTCTATATAAATAGGGCCTAGGGATCCCGAAAGGATAAGATTTTATGGTTCATTCATTAGCTTATACTATCATTTTATTGTTCTTTTTTGCAAGTTGTATTGGAAATAATCTTTGCCTAGAAATTGCTATGTTGCTGTTATAATGATTTTAGATCAAGATTATAAAATAAACAAATTACTTAAGGTAAAATAGGAGATAGAAAAGAGCTTATCTGGACTAAGGCTTGTCAGAACACTGTTCTTACAATGTGATTTATCGTCTGCATACGGGTTGCTACAATCTCGTCCCCAAGGTAAACAACCTAGCTTAGCCCGATCTTCTTCTAACGAGCATGATCGCTGGCGAGGCTTGACCCAAATACCTCTTTCAAATGCCCCAAATAGAAAAAAGAGTGGAAAAAGAAGGAGGAAAGATCGAGTCTTTTTTTTTTTTTTTTTGTGTAGAAAGACGAAGTTTTATTTAAACTGTAATGAGAGATACATAGAAGTAACAAAAGCAGGTTGCTGTATGCACAATGGAGCAACCCATATGCAAAGATAAAACATAAAGGAACATATGTATAATCAAGTATATAGAACAGCTAATTGGATAAAGTAGCCAAAACTGAGACAAATGTACAAAAGATCACATGAAATAGATTAGCCAAAACAGAAAACTTGAAGTAGGAGCCAGCAGCAATAGTATGAGTGATAAATATTGATGAAGTCCGAGTGCAGCACATAAATTCCTTTAAGGATCTGAAGCAGGTAATAATAGCATAGTAGATGACACAGGCAACTCCCAGAATTAGTATGATATAATGCAATATATATTGGATGATGACCACCAGATGCTGGTGACATATACATGTTGATGATGACCAATTATTTCTGTTGTATCCTTGTGAGTGTACGATCCATATACCAACAGTGCTTAATCTGGAGCATCTATCAAACCTCTGGATTATTTCTGCAGTTGAAATGATATACAATAACTGATGTGTATGTGAACTGTAGACCTGAAAGCCATAGTCACAGACTATACAAAAATACTGTAAATAATGACTTGATGAGCCCTGTGGATCTTCATGTAATGTATCACAGATGCAGATAAATACCAGTCCCACAGTCCAGAGAAATATGAAGCCTATAATTCCAAGTATCAAAGTATCGTAGTCCCAGAAAGTTATCAATACCTTGCAAGAGTAACCATCAGGAGATTGAAGCACAAACAAGATTAATACAGTATATTCCTCATTGATCCCACTGACATTGCCTTTAATGTATATTTCAATATCTATCTCCTTATATTTGGAAGAGAACCAGTAGAACCGGAGTGTACAGGTTGTTGTAATTGAAATATACACCTTCCATTGAATACAACATAAGATATATGATATCCCACATTGTGCCAATAGACTGATTTTGTACATCACACTATTGGGGCCTGCAAAAATGAAGACAAGAAATGTTAGAGTAAAACATTTCATGATCCGTATCTTTTTTGAATTCTTTTTCTTTTTTTTTTCCTTTTTTTTTCTTTTTTCTTTTCTTTTTTCTACTTTTCTTTTCTTTTTTCTTTCTTTCTTTCCTTCTTCCTTCTTTTGTTTTTTGTCTCACTTTTGAAAAGCTGTTTCTCATACATGCTTGAGACATATGCAGGATGTGATTTTGGCCTGCCTTCTAATTCCACACCAGTACAAATATATACAAAGCTTGCAGTAAGATTTGATCCCTTGACTCTTCAAAGCAGATGATGACATATGAATAACTCATATAAAGAGAACCTGTCAGTAATTCAATGATGCAATTAGCTTCCCATAGAGATAACCAGGCATCCCTCATCTAAGGATTATATAGTAGTACAATAAGGCTATAAAATGAGTATCTGGAATGAAATACTTCGGTTGTGATCTGTAGATAAAATCTTCCAAATCTGTTAGAATCTTTCGGATTGAAACTCATATTGGCTTCCAGAAAAGATGATTGAAGATCTGATGATATGATAATTTGACTCTTGGCAGTTGAGCTCAGTGGGAATTGAAAATTCCGTTGACTTGAAACCAGTTCCAGGCTCAATTTAAAGAGAGAAATAGTAGTTATCTGATTTGCTGAAGAGAAACACTTAGTCACCTGTTTACAATGCTCCTCAACCAAACTGTTTCTTTTTTGCCTTTGTATGACTTCACAATGTATTATTTTTCCACTCTTCTTTTTTTTTTATAAGACTATGATTCTTGTCATACTTACCACACTCTTGATGATAATCTTTTCTTTTTACTATCATAATAAGAACATTGTAACAATACAATTTCATATCCACTCTGTGATAGAAGTTTTGATTGATAACTGGAACGAAAAGAAGAGTAGTTTTAGGTCAGATAGTCCAAGTTGAGAATAAAACATTAGTGTGACACCAATGCTTCTGCTTGAGCCATAGATATTGATCCTCATCTGAAAAGAACATAACAGTAAAAAATGATGAGCAGGTTAAGTTTGATCTTCCAATAGATTGAGAGGGTTGTGTGACATAACTCCATGAGTATAGACACATGTTCCTGCAAAAAAGAAGCATTAGTTTGAGGCGACACCGCAATCTCAGAAATGTACGTGTGTTGACTAGAAAAAGCATATTATGCTTGATCCTTCCTTTGGAACGATACTCCATAAGTATCAGCTTGAACAAGATATGAGCAATGTGAATCAACATCAGCTATATTATTCCACTGAAAATCACCAACCCTAGCCTTGTTCGCTAAATAATCCGTCTCAATCCAATACATGACAGTAATTGAATCTCCTTTCAAAATTATATGAGTAGCATAAAATTTGTTTATAGTGGCGCACATATTCAGCCAGCAATCATTTCAGCAAAAAAAACTGTCACATTAAATAATTTTTTTTCTCCAGCTTGCAAGAAACAAGCTGAATGGTCTTTATCTCTCGGGACAGTGAATAAAGAGAAAAAAAAATTGGATAGTGTTCTAAACGATCCAAAACAATAGAATCGTAGCCTATTTATAGACTCTGTCTGAGGACCAAGGAGATGCCACAATTTCAAAGAGATACGATGTTTAAAATCATTGTATTTCTTCGGATATTAACGTTCACTTTCGAAGAGTCAAAATTCTTAAAAAAGAAGCATTCGGCAAAAAGATATTTTAAAGTATTTAAATTTAGAGATTAAAGTTTTTTAAAATTTAAATCCTTTTCATATTAACATTCCAAAAAATCTTCATAAAATATTTAAATTTTTGAAAATCATAAAAAAAATATTTGGGCATCTCATACTGTGTAATAAGTGAGATGTCCTATGGAGTTAAATCTTACTTAGTTGTCATAATTCTTTCTTTTTCAGTGGGCTACAATCCTCCCTCTAGCACCAAACTATTTTCGGAAGGCTTCGGGCCGAGGAGTAGTTAGGTCGGTGATAATTCAAAGTAGAGCTCGATAGTCGGCAATGATCCGAAAACAACTGGATGCTCCTAGGACCTGCAAGAAAAGTCCGATCATCAAAGATTTTTCGATTAAGGATCCTCTGATGCTTAAGTTAGTCAGAGCTTTGAGAATAGTAAAAGACAAAAGAGTGCTTTTCTAGCCCAAGAAAACTTATCCAAGGGTCCTCTATTGTTTCTTTTTATAGAGGGGGGAAGAATATGTTATCTTGATCACCGATAACTATCACGAAGAATCATGGCTATGGATAGTGGGCGATTAATGGCATTAACTCATATGCTACATTTTGTTGTAACCATTGGATGTTCCATCGTAACCGTCCGACATTTAAGGAATGTGATGCTGGCTCATATTCTTCTTGTAACGGTTCAATGTCTATAAATCTTTGAAAGTCGTCGGCCTAGGTCCGAGCAAGAGATTGGCAATAGTACAGTGAAGCCATTGGTTGTTGACTGAGGACAATATCTCGATATGAATTCCAATGGGGCCTGTTGGGACAATTCAATCGACCCCCGATTCCGACTATAAATCGGCCTCATAGATACAAAATACCGACTAACGATCAATTGGCCGACCTACAGTCGGCTATCCTCAGCCATCGACAGACTTAATCACGACAACTCGGCTAATTTTAGACCAATGACCATTGACATATCAGAGTTATCAATCGATGCTCATGCAGATCTCCATGACTACTACCAACATACGATCGACGTACTATTATTATCGACATATAATCAGCTTATCTGAAACTGTCAGCATAGAAAGTACATAATGACCAAAATATGATCAATGGCCAGTATAACTATCCATCCCACGATCACATAATGTCGAAACGTGCGGGATCCACATGTCTAACCGTTACAGATGGTTACCAACTACTTGTCTATAAAAGGAGGTAAATGAATAGCATTTGGTAAGACACTTTGGACTGAGATTCTGCCACTTTCAAAATTTAATCTGCTATTCACCACCCCCCATTGACTTAAGCATCGGAGGTGTTGCTCCAAGATTGATTTTGATAATTACAAAGCAGATTGAAGGGGCACCAATATTTTTTATTTGAAAAAGTCTTTGTGCTCTTCAGGGGTAAAATCGTAATTTTATCAAAATCCTGATTTAATAGTATCATTTGGTAGAACAAAAGATTTATGATTTATTGGTGAAAATTTCATTGTTTTTGGACTTGTATTTTTGAAGTTATGCATGTTTGAATTCCATGAGTCGACTCATGAGTCAGCTCATGGCACAATGAGCAGCTTGGCACGCTGAAATTTCTGTTGGCACGCTGGATTTTTGGCTTGGCACGACCTGTGAGTCGACTCATGAGTCGACCCACAAGGCATGAGTCGACTCATGAGTCGACTTCTGCATGTTTGGGCCAAAAATTCCAAAAACCCAATTTCTGGTTGTTGCAACAGAGGTCGACTCATGAGTCGACCCCTGAGGCATGAGTCGACTCATGAGTCGACCCCTGCGACGGGATTTCTCCGCAACGGCTAGTTTTTAACCCGTTTTAATTGCTTTTAATGCTCATTTAATGTGCTCTAACGGCTCTTTTTCTGCCTAGAATATTTTTCTCTATTTTTTAAAGCTATAAAAGATTTCAAAATGTGGAAAACAAGTAAGAGATTGACAAGAGATAAGCAAGACATTAAGAAGAGAAAGAAAGAGATTTGAAGAGCATTCAAGAGAGCTTTCAAGAGCATTCAAAAGAGAGGGTTTCTCAAGCCAACTTTTCAGTCCTAATCAAGAGCTCATTTAAAGCCTTCAAGAAGCCTTCAATCAAAGCTCACCAACTCCTCAAGCGTTCATTCAATTCTTCATCCACTTTGAGGAAATCCAAAAGGGGCTTCTTCACTTGAGTAAAGTGTATTTAAAGTTATATTCGCTCATTAAAGGAGCTTTTCTTGTACTTATTTGTGCTATAAACTGTTTTACTCTTTGTGAGTAATTATTTTTGTTTTGGAGGGGTTCTAAAACAAGGGAAAGTTGATCCGAACCTGAAATCGGAGTGTATTGGGTTGGCTTGTATCCGAGAAACAAGTGGACTAGCTTGGGATAGCTAGTGTCGGAGTTTCCGACGTTTGTATTCGGATTGAATACAAGTATAGTGGATTGGAATTCCCAAGTAGGAGCTTGGGGAGTGGATGTAGGTGCAAGGTTGGCACCGAACCACTATAAATCCTTGTGTTTGTGGTGTGCATTATTGCTTCTCTTTAACTCTTCATTATTTTCTTGCATTCTTGCTTTAGGTAATTAATCTTGAACTAAAGTCTTTCTCCTCATTCATTTAGCTTTTGACAAACACTTTTCATAAGTTATTAGTTAAGCTTAAAATTTTTTAAAACCCAATTCACCCCCCCTCTTGGGTTGCATAGCTGGACAACAAGTGGTATCAGAGCCCGGTGCTCTAGCCCTTCTTTGATCTAAACAATCAAAGAGCCAAAGATCTATGGCAACCCATGTCGGTACTTCTCTAGCCGAGGGGCAATCCACCAACCGACCTCCACTTTTCAATGGGTCTAATTACACCTATTGGAAAGCTCGGATGAAGATATTCATACAAGCACTCGACTATGATATGTGGAGTATCATAGTGAACGGTCCTCACACACCCACTAAAATTATAGATGGTGAGGAGTCAACCAAATCCGAGAAAGAATGGGATGAGATTGATAAGAAATTGGCACAATTAAATGCTAAAGCAATGAATGTACTTTATTATGCTCTTGATGCTAACGAATTTAATCGCATTTCTACTTGTTCATCTGCTAAAGAAATATGGGATAGGTTAGAAGTAACCCATGAGGGAACAAATCAAGTAAAAGAGTCTAAAATAAACATGCTTGTGCATAAATATGAATTGTTTAAAATGGAGCATGATGAGTCCATAACTGTAATGTTTACTCGCTTTACTGATATAATTAATGGTTTAAAGAGTCTTGGCAAGTCCTATACTAACAGTGAGCTTGTAAGAAAAATTCTCAGGTCATTGCCAAGAACTTGGGAAGCCAAGGTGACTGCTATCCAAGAAGCGAAGGACTTGAACACTCTACCTCTAGAAGAGCTTCTTGGATCTTTGATGACTCATGAGCTAAGCATGAAGTAACATCAAGAGGATGAAGTCAAAAAGAAAAGAACCATTGTCCTCAAATCCACAGCTTCTCCTGATGAAGAAACTGATGACACAGAAGATGAAGAACAGGATGAAGAGATGGCACTCATCACTCGGAGATTCAAGAAATTTCTAAGAAAAAGGAAACAGGGGATGAGAAAGAGGCCATTCACAAAAAAAGAACAAAGCAAAGAGAAAGAGAAAGATCAACTCCTTATCTGCTACGAGTGCAAGAAGCCGGGACATTTCAAATCCGAATGTCCACAACTGAAGAAAGGTCCCAAAAAGTTCAAGAAGAAGGCAATGATGGCCACATGGAGTGCGAGTGATGACTCAAGCTCCGATGAGGAAACCTCAACTGAACAAGCCAACCTGTGCCTTATGGCACACGAAAATGAGGTAATTTCTAAAATCCCTAGTGAATTTACATTTGAAGAATTGCATGAAGCATTCTATGATTTAATTGATGAATTAAAGAAACTAGGGATGAAAAACAAAGAACTGAAATTGAAAAATCAGTCCTTAGTGAAACAAGCTGAAAGCCTTTCAATTGAAAGATCCACCTTGCTTCAAGAAAATCAAAGCTTAAAGAATAAAATTAACAAGCTGAAACCTATAGTAGATAAGTTCACCTTAAGTTCAAACAAACTAAATATGATTCTTGATAATCAAAAAGCCGTATATGATAAGGCTGGACTTGGCTATAACCCCTTGAAGAAACAAAAATTTCTGAAAAATATTTATGTAAACTATTCAAGTAACAAGTCTACCAATATTACTTGTTTCAAATGTGGTAGAGTAGGACATAAATTATACACTTGCCTCTTTAACAAATCTGCAAACAAAACTATAAAGAAAATATGGGTTCCAAAAGGAACCATTTTGACTAACCAAAAAGGATCCAAGAAAGCTTGGGTACCTAAAACAAAAACTTGACTTTTGCTTGCAGGTGTGTCTAGCATCCCAAGGAGGAAATAGGAAATGGTATCTTGACAGTGGATGCTCGAGATACATGACTGGTGATGAATCATAATTCATCACGCTTGATGCTAAGGATGGAGGGATGGTCACCTTTGGAGATAATGACAAAGGAAAGATCATCGGGATAGGTAACATTGGTATCACTCCCTCCAAATACATTGAAAATATTTTGTTAGTTAAAGGTTTAAAGCATAACTTACTTAGCATTAGTCAATTTTGTGATAAAGGGTATAAAGTTGTTTTTGAATCATCTGTTTGCATTGTGACTAGTCCTATTAACGATGGCATTAAATTTATAGGACATAGACATGGCAATGTTTATATGGTAGATTTAAATGATTTAGCCAAAATAGACATGCAATGCCTAGTATCCTTGAATGCTAAAGTTAATGAGACTAGTTGGCTTTGGCATCGTAGACTTGCACACATTAGCATGCATTCTCTTTCAAAATTAATTAAGAAAGAATTAGTTCTTGGCTTGCCTAAACTGAATTTTGAAAAAGATAGAATTTATGATGCATGCCAACTAGGTAAACAAACTAGAGTTTCATTTAAATCCAAAAATATTGTTTCAACTTCTAGACCTTTAGAGCTTTTGCATATGGACTTATTTGGACAACTAGAACCACTAGTCTAGGAGGAAAACGATATGGTTTTGTAATTATAGATGATTACTCTCGTTTTACTTGGGTTTTCTTTTTGGCACACAAAGATGAAACTTTTCATATTTTCACTAAATTTCATCGAAAAGTCACTAATGAAAAAGGATTTTCAATTCAAAATATTAGAAGTGATCATGGAACTGAATTTGAAAATCAAGACTTTGAAAATTTTTGTGATGAAAATGAAATTGGCCATAACTTCTCTGCTCCTAGGACACCCCAACAAAATGGGGTAGTTGAAAGAAAAAATAGAATCTTAGAAGAAATGGCCCGTACCATGCTTTGTGAAAGCAACCTTCCAAGATATTTTTGGGCGGAAGCAATTAACACAGCATGTTACATTTTAAATCGTGCTTTAATTAGACAAATTTTAAAGAAAACCTCCTATGAACTTTGGAAAGGAAGAAAACCAAATATTGCATATTTTCATATTTTTGGTTGCCGATGTTTTGTATTAAATAATGGTAAAGAAAGACTTGGTAAATTTGATGCAAAATCAGATGAAGCAATCTTTCTGGGTTACTCCTCCACTAGTAAAGCTTTTAGAGTTTTTAACAAAAGAACTTTAGTAGTTGAGGAGTCCATACATTTTGTTTTTGATGAATCTAACGATCTTCCTTCAAGGAAGAATGAGGGTGTTGATGATGCAGATCCACTAATAGAAGGTATGAAGGAGATCACTTTGAAAGATTCAACAACTCCAGAGGACGAGGATCAAGAAGACAAACAAGATGAGAGAGGTGAAGAAATTCAAGAATAACCTCAAGGTACAAATGACCTACCCAAGAAATGAAGGTATGTTCACAACCACCCTAAGGAGTTAATTATTGGTGATCCTATGCATGGGGTGAAAACTCGTTCTTCACTTAGAGATGTATTTAATCATTGTGCTTTTGTATCTCAACTTGAACCAAAAACTATTGAAGAAGCTGAAAATGATCATAATTAGATTAATGCAATGCAAGAGGAACTTAATCAATTTGAAAGAAATAATGTTTGGATCTTAGTATCAAGACCTAAAAATTATTCAATAATTGGCACAAAATGGGTCTTTAGAAACAAATTAGATGAGCATGGTAATGTAATTAGAAATAAAGCAAGACTGATTGCTAAAGGATATAATCAAGAAGAAGGAATTGATTTTGATGAAACCTTTGCACCTGTTGCTAGATTAGAAGCCATTAGACTTCTACTTGCGTATGCTTGCTTTATGAAATTCAAATTATTTCAAATGGATGTCAAAAGTGTATTTTTAAATGGATATATTGCTGAAGAAGTCTATGTAGAACAACCCCCGAGATTTGAAAATCATGCTTTTCCTGATCATGTTTTTAAATTAAATAAAGCTTTATATGGATTAAAACAAGCACCTAGGGCTTGGTATGATAGGCTAAGCAAATTCTTACTAAATAATGGTTTTTCAAGAGGTAATGTAGATACAACCCTCTTTATTAAAAGAAATCAAAATGATATGTTAGTAATACAAATTTATGTTGATGATATAATTTTTGGGTCTACTAATGAATCTTTTTGTCAAGACTTTGCTAAGCTCATGCAGGGGGAGTTCGAGATGAGCATGATGGGAGAACTTACCTTCTTCCTTGGACTCCAAATCAAACAAACAAAAGAGGAAATCTCCATCACCCAAAGCAAGTACACCAAGGAACTACTCAAAAGATTTGGAATGGAGAACTCCAAACCTATTGGCACACCCATGAGCCCCTCATGTAAGCTTGACAAGGATGATGAAGGTAAATGTGTAGACTTAAAATACTATAGAGGTATAATTGGATCATTATTATATTTAACTGCAAGTAGGCCTGATATCATGTTTAGTGTTTGTTTATGTGCTAGATATCAATCTAATCCTAAAGAATCTCATTTGAATGCTGTTAAAAGAATCCTTAGATACTTGAATGGTACTCAAACTCTAGGGTTATGGTACTCTAAGGACTCACAAATTGATTTATTAGGATATTCAGATGCTGATTTTGCTGGATGTAAATTAGATAGAAAAAGCACAAGTGGAACTTGCCAATTTTTTGGAGTTAATCTAATCTCCTGGTTTAGCAAGAAATAAAATTCGGTAGCACTGTCTACGGCCGAGGTCGAATACATTACAGCCGAAAGTTGTTGTGCTCAAATCTTGTGGATTAAGCAACAACTCGAAGACTTTGGAATCAAACTCAATGAAACACCAATAAGATGTGACAACACAAGTGCCATAAATCTATCTAAAAATCCAATTCAACATTCAAGATCCAAACATATTGAAATAAGACATCACTTTATAAGAGAACATGTTCAAAACAAAAATATAATTCTTGAATATGTTTGCACTGAAAATCAATTAGCTGATATCTTTACGAAGGCCCTTAGTGAGGACAGATTCTGTGAAATTAGGAGAAATCTAGGAATTCTTGATCCATATGCCTAAATATTTCTCAATTTCCAAAGAATTGATGTCAAAAATTCTTAGAGCTCAATTTCCAACATCTATCTTGGTCCCAAAAGCTCAAGTTTATCATTCTCAAAACTTGTCTTTGAGCAAAATTCTTTCTCTCAAAATTTCAAATTTTTTTGAAATTTATTCATATTTTTTCTGAATGTCTGAGCTTCATGAGTCGACCCCCTTGAGTCGACCCCATGGCAAACTTGTAATTTTTTCCAACTTCCCACGGGCTCCTTCTTTTTATTTGGGATCCTGTTCGTGAGCCGACTCATCCTTTCGTCTTCCTCCTTCCAAAAACCGACTTCCCCATTTCCATTCTCTCCAAAACCGAGGATCTAGCTCAAGATTCTTCTCCCTTCTCCTCTCCACCATAAATCGCCACCTGGGAAAAGGGATTTTCGTGCTTTCTCCCTTTGTTTGAAACGGTTGGAGCGTGCCCTAGCACTCCTCCGTTCTTCTCTAATCCGCCTCTTCTTTCCACCAAAATCCCTCTCCATTCTTTTGTAATCCTTCTTCCACTCATCCACTTGATCCTCCAAGTCTCTCTACCTGCTACTGTGGTGAATATGGCTCCGAAGATGAAGCTTCCACAAAGAAGAAAGTCAGTCTGTGAGCTAGAAGAAAATGTCCGAAGGAAAAGGCAAGCTGCTCAGTCCTCCACTGCTCCCACTCCGGCTTCTGTGTCAGCTCAAGGTCCTTCTCAATCATCCCTTAGCCCCAGTAAGAATCCTCTTTGAAAGTTGAAACCGAAAAGAATGTGGATTTTCGGTTCTTTGAAAAAGAGGGTTTTACTTTTGGAACTAAAATTAAAAATCAAGGATGGAGTTTCTACTGCTCCTTTAAGGAAGTCACTTATGTAGACCTAGTCAGAGAATTTTATCAGAATTTGCATTATGAGAATGGGTCAGTGACTTCAATAGTCAAGGGTGTTGATATTTGTTTGGATCCTAGTATATTGGGAGAAATACTACATTTGCCAAGTGAGGGTTACTCTTATACGGAACTCCCAGTAAAGGAAAAGGGGATCAGTGTTATTCTAGGGGGAGCCTACTCCGGGAGTTTAAATAAATTGGAAGCAAAGATTTTGTCTATTGAGATGAGGATCCTACATCAGTTGGTGACGAAGCTCTTCTTCCCTAGGAGTGGTAGGCATGATCTACTTTTCAGCAGAGATATTTGTATTATGTTTCATGTTATCACTCAAACCCCCCTGAACCTCCCTGCACTAATGATAGAGGCCATGAGAGAGACTTTGAACAGATCCAAGGCACACTTGCCTTTTGGTATGGCCCTTACTCGAATTTTTAGGAGGTTTGGAGTTAGCTGTGAGGGGGAGGCATCTACTAAGCTCTCTCATGTAGACACCTTCAACCAACACACCCTGCACCGAATGGGTTTTACAAAGACTGATGGTGGTTGGATCAAGGGTTCTGAGGAGAGAGCTGAGGAGAGAGCTGAGGACAGAGCTGAAGACAGAGCTGAAGAAGAAGGTCCATCATCTCCTATCCATGACTTCAGGGCAGCATCACCAGATATCCAGTTCATTCCAGATCCAGAGGCTGGCCCTTCAGAGTTCACCAGGATGCCCACACCAGTACATCAGCCAGAGAGCAGAGCACCTCCATCAGAGTTCAGACTGGCTGATGATCAGATCGAGCAGATATCACAGCGTGTGACTTCTTTGCTATCTAGTCAGTGGAGCAGTACTACATTTGCACCAGGGGCCACTTCATCTGATCAGACCATGACTCCCCATATCTCCACTGTGTTTCAGATGATATCAGATCAGTCTATCCAGATTCAGCAGCTTGAGGACACCGTTTGGAGACTGACTGGCAGAGTTCTTGACTTGCAGGGGCAAGTCCTAGCTTTGGCCCATCCTCAGCCACAGGAGTCCACTATTGAGGTCACAGACCTTATTGCAGAGGCTGGCAGGCTCAGAGGTGCACTGGAGGGTGGATATGAGTTACTGAGGAGAGAGATCTGAGGATCGAGTGAGCATGCATCCACTCAGTTCACTGCTCTACTTCAGTCTGTTTTCAGAGCACTGAACGTACTTGATTCCATCAGACTCACTCTTTCTGTCCAGTCCTTGGCCTCGCAGCGTTCTCAGCCTCCTAGTTCATCTCGCTCTCCTGCTTGTGCCAGAGGTAGACGGGGTAGAGGATGCACTTCTGGTCGAGATCCATCAGCTCCTCATCCCAAATCTGACGACTCCGATCCTTCTAGTCATGATGTTTACTAGATCCTAGGTGTTAGTGTCTTGTTCTGTCTAGGATCTGTATTTTGGGGCCATGTATTGACATTAGCTAGTTGACTTTTATATTATGAAATATGTATTGAAACAATTATGGTTTTAATTATCTTTCACTTATATATCTACTCTTTGTAATGATCATCTTTTGGTTATATATATTCCCTTGTTGAAACTGCTTCTCTTTGTTGATGATTGCTGTATTAAGGGGGAGCAAACATTAATGATTAGCACTAAAAGTATTAAAGAGAAAAAATATTCAGAAAAAGAGTGGGAGTTAACCATGTTTGATGATGTCAAAAAGGGGGAGAAATTAAAGAAAAAAAAATCCATCAAAAGCAAAATCATAAATTATGAGAAATTAAAGAAAAAGCAACCCATCAAAAGCAAAACTACAAATTATGAGAAATTAATGAATGAATTGAAGAATTTAAAGAACAATATCAAAAGTAAAATGCTAAGTACAATGCAAATGAGCAACCTTTTAAATTACTTCTTTACATATGCTCTGATTTGCTTTAAAAATTTCAATATGCTCTGATATACTTTAAAATTCCAACTTGCTCTGATACATCTTAAGAAATTTAACTTGCTCTGATACATCTTAAAATTCTTAACTTGCTCTGATACATTATAAAATTCTTACTTGCTCTGATAAATCTTAAGTTTAAAATGCTCTGATACACTTTTCAGATTAACTCTTAGACATGCATTGGCACACCTAATTATTTTTTGCTCTGATACTAAAACTAAAATTTTTCAAAATACAGCTTGCTCTGATAACAAAAACGAATTTTCTGCTCTAACACCAAAATCACATAATCCAATGAGCAAATTTTTAAATCTTTAAGCAAATGGGCAAACTATTTATGCATATGACCATTTGTATCACATGCCAAAAGAATCAATACTCTTTTCAAGCATATGCACTTATAATGCATCCTTTTGAAATTCATGATTCACATAAATGCTTTTGTTCAAGTATTTTGTCATCATCAAAAAGGAGGAGATTGTTGCTCCAAGATTGATTTTGATGATTACAAAGCAGATTGAAGGGGCACCAATATTTTTTATTTGAAAAAGTCTTTGTGCTCTTCAGGGGCAAAATCATAATTTTACCAAAACCCTGATTTAATAGTATCATTTGGTAGAACAAAAGATTTGTGATCTATTGGTGAAAATTTTATTATTTTTGGACTTGTATTTTTGAAGTTATGCATGTTTGAATTCCATGAGTCGACTCATGAGTCAGCTCATGGCACAATGAGCAGCTTGGCACGCTGAAATTTCTGTTGGCACGCTAGATTTTTGGCTTGGCACGACCTGTGAGTCGACTCATGAGTCGACCCACAAGGCATGAGTCGACTCATGAGTCGACTTCTGCATGTTTGGGCCAAAAATTCCAGAAACCCAATTTCTGGTTGTTGCAACAGAGGTCGACTCATGAGTCGACCCCTGAGGCATGAGTCGACTTATGAGTCGACCCCTACGACGGAATTTCTCCGCAACGGCTAGTTTTTAACCCGTTTTAGTTGCTTTTAATGCTCATTTAATGTGCTCTAACGGCTCTTTTTCTGCCTAGAATATTTTCCTCTATTTCTTAAAGCTGTAAAAGGTTTCAAAAGGTGGAAAATAAGTAAGAGATTGACAAGAGATAAGCAAGACATTAAGAAGAGAAAGAAAGAGATTTGAAGAGCATTCAAGAGAGCTTTCAAGAGCATTCAAAAGAGAGGATTTCTCAAGCCAACTTTTCAGTCCTAATCAAGAGCTCATTTAAAGCCTTCAAGAAGCCTTCAATCAAAGCTCACCAACTCCTCAAGCGTTCATTCAATTCTTCATCCACTTTAAGGAAATCCAAAAGGGGCTTCTTCACTTGAGTAAAGTATATTTAAAGTTATATTCGCTCATTAAAGGAGCTTTTCTTGTACTTATTTGTGCTATAAACTGTTTTACTCTTTGTGAGTAATTATTTTTGTTTTGGAGGGGTTCCAAAACAAGGAAAGGTTGATCCGAACCTGAAATCGGAGTGTATTGGGTTGGTTTGTACCCGAGAAACAAGTGGACTAGCTTGGGATAGCTAGTGTCAGAGTTTTCGACGTTTGTATTCGGGTTGAATACAAGTATAGTGGATTGGAATTTCCAAGTAGGAGCTTGGGGAGTGGATGTAGGTGCAAGGTTGGCACCGAACCACTATAAATCCTTGTGTTTGTGGTGTGCATTATTGCTTCTCTTTAACTCTTCATTATTTCCTTGCATTCTTGCTTTAGGTAATTAATCTTGAACTAAAGTCTTTCTCCTCATTCATTTAGCTTTTGACAAACACTTTTCATAAGTTATTAGTTAAGCTTAAAATTTTTTAAAACCCAATTCACCCCCCCTCTTGGGTTGCATAGCTGGGCAACAGGAGGGTCCCTGCTGGATACAACTCCGATCAATGTGGACTTCTTTTGCAGATGCTCTTATTCGATGACGGACGCAACAGGAGATTAGCCGCAATAGATTGGCATGTCAGGAGGAGATAGAATATGAATAACTATGGCTAAAATCAGAGCTCAGCATTCAACAAGATCCGTGAGATAATCTTCCCATCGGAAAGATATTCCTTCTCCTCCTTGATTGACAGAGCCTAGCTCTTCGCATCTTGTAGTTACTATGGATGCACAAATTATTATCTTGATACGGCAAATAAAGGAGTTAATGAAGGCAATTCACAACCTCCAATAGCAACAAACACAACAACAGCAGCGACCGTCGGTGGAGGACCCGGTAGCTCATTCAGTGCCGTCTAGGCACAGCCATCATTCTCCACAGCACTCACTTTCTTCATTCCCAGAATGACGGCCATCTCGGCACTCTCATCGAGTCGAGCAACCACGTTCTCGACATTCTCGCCACACCATTCATCCACGATCTCCTTCTCCTTCCTACATACATAGTATCAAGAAGGGAAAAATCCTGCGTACACTTTCTCCTTCTCCATCCTCAAATTTTTTGGGAGACTCTACCCTCAGATTATCTCAACAATGATGGCTCGATGATTACGAGCGCAAATTCAAAGAGATCGACTGCCAACTCGTCCGACTTCAGATGGAAGGTCGGAAGTCATCCAGCGACTATGACTTCCACAATACCTAACCTCTCTCTCAGCGCATCCTGGATGAGCCGATTTCATCTTAATTCAAGATGTCGCAGATGAAGCCATATGACGGCTCCACCGACCCAATTGATCATCTGAAGAGCTACAAGACTTTCATGATGATCCAGGGGGCAACTGACGTCCTCCTATGCATCGACTTTCCGACGACTATTCGGAAGGCTGCTCGAGCCTGATATTTTGAGTTACAATCGGAGAGCATAGACTCCTTCAAGCAGCTCGATCATTCTTTCGTGGTCCATTTCAGCACTAGTCGAAAGGTGCCACAGACGTCAGACAGTCTCTTCTCCATCAAGCAAGACGAGATAGAGACGTTGAGAAATTTTGTGACTCACTTCAACGCAGCCACACTTAAGGTCAGGGACCTCAATGAAGATATGGCCATATCGATCATGAAGAGGGGTCTGAGGGGATCCAGATTTACTTATTCTCTGGATAAGACTCTCCTCCGAACCTATGCAGAACTCTTAGAGCACGCATACAAGTATATCTACACGGATGAGGGCACTTTTGATCGGTGCCAGATAGAAGAAAAATGTTAGAAAAAAAATAAAAAAAAAGTGAAGCTCCAACCGAACCAAGTCGGTCAACTACCAATAAGCGAACTTCATCTCGATGATGGAGTCCAAGGCCAAATAATTATGGTAGGTATGACTCCTATACTTCTCTTTCTGTTCTCCGTGTGCAGATCTTAATGGAGATCGAAAGAGAGGAGTATCTACGACATCCCCCACCAATGAAAGCACCATCGAAGAGCTATGATAGAAAAAAGTACTGTCAGTTTCATCATGATCACGGTCACGATACCGAATAGTGCATTCAACTTAAGGATAAAATAGAAGCCTTAATTCGATGTGGTTACCTTAAAAAAATTCGATGAGATCGTCTGACTCAACCTCCCACCGACCAACAGCCTCAGCCACAAGCTGAGAAGATGATCAACAATTGGCCAATGGTGGGAGTAATCAATATGATTTTTGGACGATCAAAGGATTGGAGGGTAACTTCCAAAGAAGAGTCGGCGAAGAAATGATGATTAGACAATATAAACTCTTTTTTGAAAGATGATGTTAGAAAAATACAAACTCTTCATGATGATGCTATCGTCGTTTCTATGACGATAGTAAATTATGATGTAAAAAAAAATTAATTGATAATGGAAGCTCAACTGACGTTCTTTTTTACTCGATTTTCTTCTGAATGTGACTACCGACTGATCGACTCAGAAGAGTTTCGACGCTATTAGTCAGTTTTACCGAAAATACAGTTACCATGGAAGGAGAAATTACTCTTTCTTTAACCACGGAAATAGATCCATAATAAAGTATTGTTCTCCTGACATTCATAGTCATTCGAGTTCCGTGGGCTTACAACGCCATACTTAGACGACCTGGACTTAATATTCTGAGAGCAGTAGTTTCAACATATCATTTACTGATCTGATTTTCAACAGAAAATGGAGTTGGAGAAATATATGGAGATCAACAACTTGCTCAACGTTGCTTTCTGATCTCTACACTCTTTGTCTATTGATAAATTAGACCAAAGAGAAATGAAAAAAAGGATGAACCAGTCGAACAACTGATTTTTATCCCGTTAAAGGAAGAAGATCTTGAGAGGACGATCCAAATTGGATCGCAGTTGTCTTATCCGTAGCGGCAACAACTGATGAATCTAGTAAGAGCAAACGTTGTCATTTTTGCTTGGTCAGCAATGGATATACCAAAAATTTATCCGAAAGTAATAACCCACCGGCTCAACATTGATCCTAAAGTTAGGCCGATGAGATAAAAAAAAGATATTTTGCTCTTGAAAGGCAGAAGGTCATCGATGAAGAGATCGACAAGCTCCTCACAGCTGGCTTCATCAGAGAAGCTAATTATCCTAATTGATTCATCAATATAGTGATGGTGAAAAGAGTCAATGAAAAATAGAGAATCTGCATCGACTATACAAATCTAAATAAAGCTTATTCGAAAGATAATTTTTTTTGCCAAAAATCGATCAATTAGTTAATGCGACTTCGGGACACCGACTTTTGAGCTTCATGGATGTCTTTGCGGGCGATAATAAGATTTGGATGGCATCCGAAGATGAAGAGCACACAGCTTTTATAACTGATAAAAGCATCTACTATTACAAAGTAATGCCATTCGGTTTAAAAAATACTGGAGCTACTTATCAATGGCTAGTCAACAAAATATTCAAAGTACAAATTGGACAAATGTGAAAGTCTACATTGATGATATGCTGGTGAAAAGCTGTCAAACTTCTGATCATATTCGGGATTTGGAAGAAGCCTTCAGCACACTTCGATGATATCAGATAAAATTGAATCCAACTAAGTGTGCATTTGGAGTAACTTTCAAAAAATTTCTTAGATTTTTTATGTCACAACGAGGAATTGAAGTCAATCCCGAGAAAATAAAGGCTATCATCAATATGAAGCACCCAAGTTTCAAGAAAGTGATACAATAACTTAATGGAAGGATCGCTGCACTCAGTCGATTCATCTCAAGGTCGACAGAAAGATGCTTGCCCTTCTTCAAGACCTTGAGACAAGCAAAAGACTTCACATAGTCAGACGGGTACCGACAATCCTTCGAAAATTTAAAAAGATATCTGGCATCTCTATCATTGCTTACAAAATCAAAGATCGAAGAAACTTTGTATCTCTATTTGACGATTTCGACAGAAGCAGTTAGTTCGGTATTCATTCAGGAGGATGAAAATCGAATTCAACGATCAATTTACTACACTAGCAAGGTGCATCATAATACTGAAATAAGATATTTAAGAGTGGAGAAGATGATCTACGCTCTAATCATATCATCACAGCGACTTCATCCGTACTTTCAAGCACATCCTATTGTTGTCTTAAAAGATCAACCGTTGAAGGTAATTTTATATCGATTTGATACTTTAAATCGAATGACGAAGTAGGCAATAAAACTCAATGAGTTTGATATTTAATATCACTCACGACCGTCGATGAAGGCTCAAGTTTTGGTTGATTTCATCATTGAATGTACTATATCTGATAATAACTCTGAGGATGAACTCAACGATAAATTAAAGCACGTTGAAATTTCTAAGCTTGACTTAACATCGATGTGGGTGCTACATATTGATGGAGCATCCAATGCACAAGGCAGTAGAGCCAGTCTCATCCTCATCAATTCTGAAGGGATTGTAACCGAATATGCCCTTCGGTTTAACTTTAAAGCTTTAAATAACTAAATCGAGTATGAAGCTCTCCTAGCTGGTTTGAAAATTGCCAAAGAACTTGACATAGACAACCTGAAGGTCTTCACCGACTCACAGTTGATTACCGAATAAGTCAAAGGCAAGTTTGAAGTCCGAGACTCCGTTATGATGAAGTACCTTCAGAAGGTGAAAGATCTTATATTAACTTTAAAATATTTTGAGATCTCTCACATTCTAAGAATGAAAAATGCTCGAGCTGACATATTTTTTCAACTTGTAACTACTTCATTCAACTCACTAGGATGGATGATTATCGAACATCTCGAACAGTCGAGCATTGACAAAGTCAAAAAAGTACTACAAATCAATGACGAGCCAAGCTAGATGGACTCGATCGTCTAGTACCTGACTAATAAAACTCTACCTGCAGATCCTTCAGAAGTCAAATGACTAAGATGGATAGCCTCACAATATATTTTAATGAATAGACAATTCTATAAAAGATCATTCTCTCTTTCCTTACTGAAATGTTTGAGACCAATGGATGCCAACTATACACTCCAAGAAGTTCATGAGGGGATTTGTAAAAATCACTTGGAAGGTAAATCTTTGGCTTATAAAATTTTACGACAAGAATATTATTGATCCACCATGAAGAAAGATGCAGCTGAACTTATCCGAAGATGTGAACCATGCCAGAAGTATGCTAATATACAACATCAACCGATCAGTCAGCTGATATTAATTGTGGTACTATGTTCCTTCGCATAATAGAGAATCGATATACTCGATCCTTTTCCTCCGGCATCCGATCAGAGAAAGTTCATTGTAGTTACCATCGATTACTTCACCAAATGGGTTGAAGCCGAACTTTTGGCATAGATCACTAAAAATAAGATAGAAGACTTAGTTCAAAAGTTAATCATATGCAGATTTGATTTTTCACACATCATTATCATCGATAATAGTCGATAATTTGACAATCAGAACTTCAAAGAGTTTTATGCAAAATTTCATATTATGCACAAACTCACATCAGTTGGCTATCCACAATCCAATGGTGAGATAGAGGTAACAAACCAAATAATCCTACATGGTCTTAAGATCAGATTGAACGAAGCTAAAGACTTCAGGGTGGAAGAGTTATATCCGATCCTGTGGGCATATCGGACAACTCCTTGAATATTGATGGAAGAATCGCCATTCAACCTGGCTTATGAGTCAGAGATGATGATTCTACTTGAGATCGAATTACCATCAACAAGAATAGAATAGTATAATGAGCCGAGCAATTCAGAATGTTGGATAGTCGATTTAGATTTACTTTCAGAAGTCCGACAATAAGCTCAAGTTCGAATGGCGGCATATCGGCAGAGAGTGATCCGGTATTACAATTCTAAAATCAAGTCGAAGGTCTTTCGTTCAGGAGACTTGATCCTAAGAAAGATAAAAATTTCAAAGTTTCTGGATCAAAAAAAAATTATCTCCAAATTAGAAGGAATCCTATAGAATAATCGAGACACTTCGACCGAGTACATATCAGCTAGAAACTCTTGATAGAATAACTATTCTCCAGACTTGGAATGTTGATAATTTGAAGATGTATTACCAATAAAGTTATTTCTATGTACAATGTTCAAAATAAAACATTAGAATTCAAGATCAAGAAAGCTTCAATCAAGTACATCTATAGAATGATATTAGATCGATAAACAATCGATCAATTTTTATCGACTATATCTCGATTTTTTACTGTAAAAATCGACTGACAGACTATATCTTGATTTTTCACTGTAAAAATTGACTTTAGTCGAATGACTATTTATGCCGACTTAGCTTTAGCTAAACGGAATATTATGCCAACTCGACCTTGATCGAGTAGGAAATACACCAACTTGACTACGGTCAGTCGAAAGATATTCGACTTACCATCGTCTATCTAAATATCTAAATATACTGACTAAATACCTAACAGGTATACAAGGTATGTTAACCGATATCCAACTAACGGATAAACTCTACTACAGTAATTATTGGACATCCAACTCATCGATGGATAATCGATTGTCTGACTGTAATTCCACGATATTGAAAGTACAAATATAAAAAGAGAATTTGTACTTAAAAAATTTTTCTTTTCATTTGTTGAAGAGAAGATTACAAAATTGAAACCAAGGCCCGACTACAAAATTAAACTGTCTGATACAAAAAGAAAAAAGAAAAATGTTACACCAGTCACCAGTTGGTTTCTTCATCTCCTTGCTCTGGCACAGCCTCGGTGGTTGGAGCAGGTTCTGGTGCAGCCTGTGCATCTCTTCTAGCTCGTGCGACGTCCTCTTCAGTAGCCTCTTCTTTCGAACTAGGAGGAACAACGCTGCTCAAATCTAAGCGCGGATATAATTTTTCGACCACATCTCGATCATCTTCGTATCTGACACAGTAAGAGGCGAATCAACCCTCGAGAATCTTATTCTTGAATTCTTCTGAATCCTTAAAGTTCTCGATAGCCGACTCAAGGCGCCTCTCGCCGACTCAGCTTCAGCCTTTGCAGAGGTAGACTCAGCATCCACCAGTGCCAGCCTTTCCATGGTGGCCTGATGCCTGCCGCGCTCTGCTTCCAGCTCTTCAATGCATCTGTCTCTTTCTCTCCGGAGCCAACTGATGGAATGCTTTTTGCTATTGATTCGGGACTTGAGAGACATGATGTTCTGATGAGCCGACTTAAGCTCAGCTCTGGAGGACTGTAGGTCAGCCGTCATACGAAAGATTTCTTCCTGAAGCTTCTTCTCCCGTTCAGTTGCTGCCTGAAGTTATTCGACAGCAGCAATCTTTTCGATGTTGGTGGCCGCCACCTTATCCGTCCACGCCCAATGAA